>NW_019402091.1:23572-30479 GCF_000591075.1 Eurytemora carolleeae
TTCACAATGGTTTCCTTAAAACCTTTATCTTAAACGTACTTAATTATAGACATAGGTTTAAAGAGTATTATTGTGAATCGGTAATTGGCATCTTGGAGGATAACCTGAAATTGCGCTTATAGTCCCTTTAATAGTATTTTTGCTGCTACTGCTTTAAGTTCAACAGAATCTGAAAATATACAATATAAAAAAATAATTTAAAAAAAATTAAATTAAAATATGACAAAATTTGAACTTGATTAATTTTCTTGTTTGTTCAGAATGCAAGACTATTCGAGTTCATTTTCGGGCGTGGGGACAGGATCAAGTTCGCCCACCCCCTCCTCCTACCACTCCCCCTCACTCCCCTCCTCCCACATACCCAACCCGGCCGAGCACTCCTTCTTGGCCTCTTCGATGTACGCCCCCTCCACCCGGTCCGTGTTGTCCTACATGCCCGCCCCTCTCTTTACACCACAGTCCCCCTCACCCCCCGCCCCTGCCGCCATGTGGCACAGCTCAGGGGCGAGCCAAGAGGGGGCAGGGGGGCATGACCCCCAGTCATCTCCCTACTCCAGGCTACAACCCTCTAACAACTCAGGATCTTACTTTTCAAGGTAAAAATTGAAAATCTAAGGAATTGATTTTTCAAATCATGATATCTTTGCAACCTGCTGGTGTAAGCCTTTGATATGTCAAACTTAGATTATTTGATTTAACAGAATTCTTGGTTTGAAATATCTGGCAACGACATTGGGTTGCAACGATTAGGGATTAGAAATCAATTCCTTTATGATAAATGAATAAAAAAGCAATTAATCTTTTTTTCCAAAAAGTGATAAAAAAATTCCGATAATTCCCTAAAAACTTAAAAAACCACATGAACACCAAATACCAAAACCAAACAATTAGGTAATTTTTAATAGGAGATAAGTTAGATTCAAACCCTCTTTTTAAAACAAATAACTAACAAAATTCTATTATTCTTATATAATTCGGAGTATTATCATTAATATAATTATCATTGCTATTATTATTATTCTTATTATTATTGTCATTGTTACTATTATTTTTATTATCATTATTATTATTATTATTATTATTATTATTATTATTATTATCATTTTTATTATCATTATTATTGATATTAATATTAGTATTAATATTAGTATTATTATTATATCACTATTCTTTAAAATCTGCTAGTATGTCCGGTGGAATGAGTTCCCATCTGAATCCGTACGCTGCTGCGTATGCGCAGAATGCAATGGCCTGGAATACCTACAGCATGCAAACATTCCAGGGGCTACAGAGGGCTGGGGTTACATACGGTAGGAACACTTTATAATATTCCAGGGGCTACAATGGGGTGGGGTTACATACGGTAGGAACACTTTATAATATCCCAGGGACTACAGAGGGCTGGGGTTACATACGGTAAGAACACTTTATAATATTCCAGGGGCTACAGAGGGCTGGGGTTACATACGGTAAGAACACTTTATACTATTCCAGGGACTACAGAGGGCTGGGGTACATACGGTAGGAACACTTTATAATATTCCAGGGGCTACAGAGGGCTGGGGTTACATACGGTAGGAACACTTTATACTATTATTCCAGGGACTACAGAGGGCTGGGGTACATAGGCGTTTGTAACAATGCACCACAGATAATGGCCCCGTATTATGAGAAAAAAATGCAAAATTCACATTTCCTAATTCGTCTTTTTCGGAATATTACTGTCGGTCAGGCAAGAGAGGTTAAGTACCTATTCTTCAAATAAAAAAGGCCAAAATTATTAAAGATTGGATGCGCAGACGGATTGTGGAAGTTTTAAGGTCTAAACTATTTCGTTTCAACGTAAAACAGCGGCAACAAACGAAGAATTCAAATATTTCACAAAAATTATTGAAAACTCACAGATTTTGCTTTTTTTGGTTTGTCACTATTTTTTAGTTTGAAAAAACGAACTCATTTTTCAAAAAAATAAATCACTTAAATTTTTCAATATTTTCATGAATGTTAATTTCTTTGAAGGGACATTGTTCTAATTTCCCAACTGTACACCCTTGAAACCTTTGTTTGATAAAACAGGGAAGGTGTCTAGCTTGAATATTGTGTAAATCGAAACTTTCCATTCTATATCAATAGAGGGAAACTCGAAATGACGTCATTAGTCCCTTTAAACTTTGAATTTACTGAATTTCTGTTAGATCCTCAAATGGGAGACTATTTCGGTGAAGGACGAGAATGTGTTAATTGTGGAGCTATCTCAACCCCCCTCTGGAGACGGGACGGAACAGGTGGGATTTACGATTTTTGTCGAAACCCGATTTTTAACGAAACCCGATGTTATTAATCGACGATAAATTTATCCAATTGTATTTTAGTTGTAATAACGATCTTATTGTTAATGCAGATAAAGGTTGCGTAATCTCGATGCGCTCCAATGCACGGAAAATGTCGTCTCTTCAGCAATGGACAGTCAAATACGTAAATGACGTCACTGCTTAAAGAGGCGAGTGTAGGGATCAGTGACGTCATTTACGGATTTCACACTGTCCACTGTTTAGCCTGCTTAGGAGGCATCATTTTCCATACAATGGATCATGTGAAGAGTAAGCAACCTCCATAAACAACCTTGATCCAGATAATTATTTACTCAATTTCAATTTCATAGAATTTATTAGAACTCCCTGTTAAATTTGTCAGGCAATTATATTTGGAGAATTTGATATTTTTAGGACACTACCTCTGCAATGCCTGTGGGCTGTACCACAAGATGAACGGGATGAACCGACCCTTGGTTAAACCGCCGAAACGACTGGTAAAGAAAAATTCGACTTATAAATAGAACAAATAGTGTGATAGTTTAATTAATAGTTAGATAGATAGATAGATAGATAGAAAGATAAATATATAGATAGATAGATAAAGAGATAGATAGATAGATAGATAGATAGATAGATAGATAGATAGAAAGATAGATAGATAGATAGATAGATAGATAGATAGATAGATAGATAGATAGATAGATAGATAGATAGATAGATAGATAGATAGATAGATAGATAGATAGATAGATAGATAGATAGATAGATAGATAGATAGATAGATAGATAGATAGATAGATAGATAGATAGATAGATAGATAGATAGATAGATAGATAGATAGATAGATAGATAGATAGATAGATAGATAGATAGATAGATAGATAGATAGATAGATAGATAGATAGATAGATAGATAGATAGATAGATAGATAGATAGATAGATAGATAGATAGATAGATAGATAGATAGATAGATAGATAGATAGATAGATAGATAGATAGATAGATAGATAGATAGATAGATAGATAGATAGATAGATAGATAGATAGATAGATAGATAGATAGATAGATAGATAGATAGATAGATAGATAGATAGATAGATAGATAGATAGATAGATAGATAGATAGATAGATAGATAGATAGATAGATAGATAGATAGATAGATAGATAGATAGATAGATAGATAGATAGATAGATAGATAGATAGATAGATAGATAGATAGATAGATAGATAGATAGATAGATAGATAGATAGATAGATAGATAGATAGATAGATAGATAGATAGATAGATAGATAGATAGATAGATAGATAGATAGATAGATAGATAGATAGATAGATAGATAGATAGATAGATAGATAGATAGATAGATAGATAGATAGATAGATAGATAGATAGATAGATAGATAGATAGATAGATAGATAGATAGATAGATAGATAGATAGATAGATAGATAGATAGATAGATAGATAGATAGATAGATAGATAGATAGATAGATAGATAGATAGATAGATAGATAGATAGATAGATAGATAGATAGATAGATAGATAGATAGATAGATAGATAGATAGATAGATAGATAGATAGATAGATAGATAGATAGATAGATAGAGATAGATAGATGAATACACAAATACATAGATAGATAGATAGATATAGATAGATTAATACACAAATACATAGATAGATAGATAGATATAGATAGATTAATACACAAATACATAGATAGATACGCAAATACACATGTAGATACACACAGAGATACTCAATTACGTTTAAAGGGAGTGACCGACAATGTATGGTAGTTGAACTGAGAATGAAATGAAGTAATGTGGAGAATTTTATCAGGATTCATTTCAGACATATGAAACGTTTTAATGATGTATAACTAATGAGTTTGAGCGCAAAGTCGACGTTCAAAATCGTCCATTTGGGTGGTTATGTTTTCAGAATCGATTTTTTAAAAACTATTAAAAAACGACAACGAAAAATGTGACAAAATTCTAATGTAAACTAGTCAGGTGTTTTGAAACATATTTCTCAATAGAAATTTGGACAATAGATCAATGTTAGAAACAATTATTTCTTTTTCATTGTCATATTGAATTTCTTATTTTTTACGAATTTGTTCGCAGCTTTCTACAAATTCTTTAAATGTCGTCTTATCAAGAAAACTCCCAGAAAATGTATGTGAACAATGAGAAATTCTAGAAACTAGTAATTGAATAAGATTACTTATTTTTGATGATAAGAGTTAATTTTTATCTTCTCAAACTGTTTCTAAACAACTAATTAGTTTATTGTAGAATTTTTGTTACATATTTTGTCGTCGTTATTAAGTAATTAAAAAAAACGATTCTCTAAACGTACCATTTTAATAGATGGTTTTCAAAGTCGATTTAGGAATTATAAATCATTAAAACGTTTTATACGTCTCAAATGAATCCTAAAAAATTCCTCCAAATTACTACATTCTCAGTTCAACTACCATACATTGCCGGTCACTCCCTTTAAGGTAAATGCATAAATACGAAGCATTATACAGAAATAGATACTTGATCAATAAAGATTTGGAAATCCATTAAACATTAAAATCCTTGATTTTTAGTTTTTTAAAAGAGGGTCGAAAAAAGAAAGTTTCAATTATAACTAGGCTAGATTCTGAGAGGATTAGTATACCATATTGATGCTACAGTGAAACTATTGGTTTTCTGGTCTTTTTTCATTGAATAAAAATGCATGACTTATCAGAAACTAACTATTTGATTTTATCATTGATATTCTTCAATGTAAGAAATTAGTAAAGAGAAAAAAAATTAATGCATATTGAGAATTAAATAATATGCTGGAAGATTTATACGTCATACAATTTGCATACAAACACATCATTGAATAAAAAAATGATTTTTTTTATTTTGACAATAAAACAAGATACTCCCTGGAAATATAATGTATACAGTCTGATTTTTAGAAGGCGATGTAATCCGCAAACATCTGATAAACACTCCAAATCGTTTATACTGAAGATTTATACTGTATTTATAAATAAAATTTTATTAAAATAAAAAAGTTGTTTTTCAATGGCTCTTCAGTTTTCAACTGAACAGAGTATATTTAAAACTTTAGAATCCTAGAATATACTAAGTAGAAAGGAAATAGAGGATCTAAATAACTTTTCCTTAAAAATTAGACCAGAACTGAAAATTGCGAATTTTATAATTACAAATTTGCTATTTTTCTGTAATTCTGTGATTCAATCTTTATAAATTATAGAATTTGATAGAAAAATAATTATGTACACATTTTTTCTTTTCTGAACTTTTGATTTTGAAAGAAAAAAGTTTCGCGGATTTTTTGGGGTACAAAAAATTCTTTAAAATATTATTCACGTTGGGCGTGGTATTTTGTAAATAACTTTAAAAACGGCTGCCATTGAACATTAAAACTCTTCACTTTTTAAACTTCATAGTTGTGAAAAACAAATTTGGCAAAAAAAAAAATATTTTATGGTAGGGTGGAGTCATTCAAACGGCGGGTCGGGTATCACACTACCCTATCTCAACTCTNATCCATCCTGCCCCACCCCTTTCACGATCTAGCCCCCCTCTGGCCTCAATATTCCCTTCTCCAGGTTGTAGAGTATGTAATCCTACTCTCCTGAAGCCGGACAGATCTAAAAAGTTTATTTTACAGTTTCAGATAAGAAGTCTGAAGCAAGGGCGCGCGGTGAATCATTGAAGGATATGCCGCCAGGCGCCGCTAGTATTCCCCCGCCACACAATATGGCGGCCCAGCGCCATGACACAGTCAAAAAAGAACCCATAGAGCGGGTGAGTCGTTACAGTCCTGAACTAAACCACGCCTACGGACAATCCCTCCCCCCTCCCGTGCTCTCGGGTCCCCATCCGTCCACGGACCCACGATCTCATCCTTCACTGCAGGACCATGGTCCAAAATTCGATTTCTATCGTCCAAACACCGACGACGGACGATTAGGACATTTATGTTAGTTCAGATTGATAGATCTGAGAAATCTGTGATTTTTAAATTCTCTTTTTCCTTTTTCCAATTTTTGTTTTCTTTCCTTTCCTCTCTTTTTCCGGTCTTTTTTATTCCTTTCTAGTTTGTGTTTTCTGAATACTAAAAACCCTGTCTAACGTTTAGTACAGGGTTATCCACAAAGGATGAGGCTTAAGAGACGACTGTACGGAATGTATTTAGTCTTTGTTATTACATTTATGATTCCCAGCAGATTTTAATTTTGAAAAATCATTTAGCAAACTATTAAAAAACTACATTAAAGACAGAAAACCAAAATTAAGAATAAGATCGTCACATTTTTAGAGTTTTGGGTCGTCATTTAAGTATTTTGTTGGTAACCCAGTACGTAGTATGTATTATTGTAAAGAATTGATATTTTTTAAAAAGAAATGTTCATTGATTTAATCAAATTGATTTTAAAACTTTGAAGAAAACTTCATTTGAATTAGAAACCTAGAAATTAAATCAATAAATGAAAAATAACTCTTAGTTAAAAATATTTTGTTTAGATTATTATTCAAGCTTTTTTAAAACCATGAACAAT
>NW_019402091.1:30852-33399 GCF_000591075.1 Eurytemora carolleeae
TTAAAATAATTTTTTCCTATTATTATTATTAGTAAAAGTAGTAGTGTAGTATATTTTAGCAGCTCACGGGCAACTAACTTGAGCTAAGTATGTCCTCCTCGCATCGGAATAAACTCAGCCTAGTTTTTAATAAGCAACATTTTTTATTTAATTCCGAAATTTTAAAATTATCATTGCACGGACTCAATAATTCCCGGAACTTCCTTGATTTCAAATTTGTACACGTACACAAATGTAGATTTTTTCTATTTTTTTTTGCGTCGTTGTACGCATTGTTTTATTTACAAAATAGCCAACTATTTCTATAGAAATTCCTAGTTTCAATTAATGATATATGTGATGATATGTTTGTGTTTTTCCAAAAATCATGCTTATCATAGATTGGGGTTCTTTTTACCATTCGGTAACTCTGTTTTCAGTCTGTTTTTCAATTGTTTCAATCTGTTTTTAAAATTATTTTCAATCTGTTTTCAATCTTTTTTTCCATCTGTTTTCAATTGTATCATATATACTGTCGGATATTATTTAACCTTCAATTTTCTGGCTACTGAGTACTGTCATCCCGTTTTTTTGTGTGCTAAATTCAGATTCAAAATGATTATTTTTTAAATATTGAAAAGAGTTGTTACCCCAACTGAACGGTTTAAAATCTTTTTTTAAATGTGTTGTGCAAGTTTTACTCAGAAAAGTTTTGAAATTTTTTTTTTTTGTTTTGGAATGCTTCTCAATTTTTTTAAAATATATGATAAAGATAAGAATGTTTGGTTCAGAGCAGGCTTAACCATTGTTTACACCAACAGATTGCAAAGATAAGGGTACAGAGATATAGGGATTACACCTTCGGGTTGTCAAGATATAGAGACTACACCTTCGAGTTGTCAAGATATAGGGATTACACCTTCGGGTTGCCAAGATATAGGGATTAGACCTTCGGGTTGTCAAGATATAGGGATTACACCTTTGGGTTGTCAAGATATAGGGATTACACCTTTGGGTTGTCAAGATATAGGGATTACACCTTCAGGTTGCCAGAAAATTGTGGGANGCTTACGAGCTGAAGATGTGAGCAAGGGTCAAGTACTTCAGACCGGAAACATGTATTCGACACCTTCCTTCACTTCACATCCCCAACCCTTACACCCGACCCTAACCCCACCCTAAACTGACCCCGACCTGACCCTAAGCTCTGTCAAAGGATTGACCTTGGTTTTAACGAATATCTTTATCAGTCAAATTTACACATCACACAGAACTAGTTACGTCTTTTTTGTTTTTAGAGTTTTGTATAGTTTTTAATGTTGCGTAAAAAAACATCAACGATAACCATAATTTGCACCACACACCTTTGGCAAAAATATTTATCTCGTAATTGCGCGCGCATCGTTTGCACTTGTTCCGAAAAACGTGTTCGCGCAGGGCGAAATCTCACAAATGTGCAAAGAAATTATAACAAATTTGTAAATGGACTGAACTAAATCATTAACATTTTGACACGAAAGCCTATTTTGCCAAATACTATTGTAAAGCTAAAGCTTCCAGAAAGAGCAACTTTAAAAAAACCAAAATATACTTTGTCTGTCTTTTTATTATTAATCCAATAAACGTCCAAACGGTTGAACTGATTGAGCCCAAATATTTGTTTAAATTGCGCCAAATCAAATAGAAAAATCTGCTAAAATTTAAAAATAATCAAAAAATCCGACTTTCAGAGCAACAGTTAAAAGCTAAAATTATTTATGCAGGAAAGCTTGGTATACATATTCTTCTTTGCTTGTCTGCTGGTCCGGAAAACAATGTCGAAATTTATGATTTTTGAAAATGCACTTTAAACAGAAAAATATTTGAGTGCAATAGTAAAAAAACAAAAATTGTTAATAGAAAAGGGAACACGAAGTACTCTAAAAACCTAGGCAATTTTTAATTTAAAATCATCTGATAAAAACGACCTCCTGAGTCACATTTAAAAGATAATTTTAAAACCATAATTGTTTGGATTTCATTCGATTTAATTCGGTCCACACACAACCAGAGGCCGAATTTAAAGAATTTGAGCCGCGGCTGAAATATGGTTGGTTCCACTTAAAAAAGTATTCAATTTTTCAAGATTTAAGCCGGTGCTCAATTGAAACCGGTTTTTAGCAGATTTAAGCCGGGGCTCAAATTCATTAAATTCGGACACAGAATGCTTTATGAAAAAAAACCTAGAAAAAAGTTTGAAAAATATAAAAATCTGTATAAGATGACTCTGTACTTTTGGTTTTTAAAAACCAGAACTGTAAACAAGTTAATGAATTGGACCAAATCTATTCATCTAAAAAGTTAACTGACAAGGTGACACATTAAATATGAGTTTTAGAGCCAAGGCAGAGATCGTCTTTATCTTTAATAAAGACGATCATTAAGGCGGCTTTAATTTTCATGTTTCTTGGGATACACTGTATATATATAAACCAAATTTGGGGGATTTGTAATGAACCTTCAGACATGGAGGCGCCTTGCAGTTATATACTTGAGTGCATAGACATGTTTTACTTACGGGAGGGGGGG
>NW_019402091.1:33623-36109 GCF_000591075.1 Eurytemora carolleeae
CCAATCAGACAATCTTACGACCCCCCACGACATTTGCTCTATTAACTATTTTTTCTATGACGTGATAGATTTTAGGGAACTAGAGCAAATGGCCATAGAAAACGATCGTATCATTTTTAGAACAAACGATGGGTCACAACAAACGAACCACTCGTTTTAAACTTTTAAAAAACAAAAAAGATCTATCCCTACACCCCTAATGTTCCTCCCTCTTCTCCTTCCTCTGATCGTCATTTTTTAATCTTTCAACCCTCTCTCTCCACCTTACACCCACTTTTCTCCAACTATACTTAAACCCCATATATAGTGCCCCACATAGATTCAGACTGCTATAAAATGTTCATCATTTTTAAGACTACGTAATGAGTTTAAAGTTTCACAATGCCTTGGCCTCTGACTTTACTTTAATTACTAAATTAGACTTTTCTGAAATCCTAGACACGTTTCACTTTAGGTAACAATTCGTCCATATTTGCGTGATTGCTTGCAAGTGCAACCCTTGGATCACTTTACCCCCNAAGGAGGTTGAAGGGGACTGGAGGAGATTAAAGGAGGTTGAAGGGGACTGGAGGAGATTAAAGGAGGTTGAAGGGGACTGGAGGAGATTAAAGGAGGTTGAAGGGGACTGGAGGAGATTAAAGGAGGTTGAAGGGGACTGGAGGAGATTAAAGGAGGTTGAAGGGGACTGGAGGAGATTAAAGGAGGTTGAAGGGGACTGGAGGAGATTAAAGGAGGTTGAATGGGACTGGAGGATATTAAAGAAGGTTGAAGGGGACTGGAGAAGATTTAAGAAGGTTCAAAGGGACTGGAGGATACTAAAAAAGGTTGAAGGGGACTGGAGGATATTAAGGAAGGTTGAAGGGGACTGGAGGAGATTAAAGAAGGTTGAAAGGGACTGGAGGATACTAAAGAAGGTTGAAGGGGACTGGAGGATATTAAAGAAGGTTGAAGGGGACTGGAGAAGATTAAAGAAGGTTGAAGGGGATTGGATTGGAATACTAGGCGGTGAAGGATAATGAGAAGAGGGGGGGGGACTTTTGGCTGGATGATAAAAAAGGACTACACCCTCCCTTGAATGAATGAGGTTTGTTTATCAACAAACGTCGATATACACAAACTAATGGGTCCAGGTAGATAGATAGAAAGATAGATAAACAGACTAATGGGACTACAGGATATTTATGATATGAAATGCCGAACTAATATTTTACTATTTCAACCTTTCAATGGTTTGTTTATGTGTTAAAGCCAAGGATTATTAAAAAAATGGAGAACTTAAATCTTTGTGGACTCTCAAAATCAATATTTCGAGAACTTATTAATGCAATTTTTGGAAAGTGACAATGAGCTTTAATTTACAAAATAATGATAATTTTTGTTTTTTCACGTTTTTCATAATTTTTTTTTCTCCATAAGTTTAATATTTTTACAAACATCTATATGGCAATAGGCGGAGTTTTATATTTGGATTTTTATCTTTAAAAAATGTTAGATAATTAAAAAGTTTTATTTTTTCAAATAATCTTTTTTAAAATTTCCTCGAATTGAAAATGTGTTTTCCTTGCACGGCCTTACCCAGCACTCAAATCTTCTAATAGATTAAGATATTTTAAACCTGATCTTCTTTGAAGAAGATAGAAAAATAATTATTTGTCCCACTTTTTCTACCTAATCCTGTTGAAAAAACATATGTATCTTAACATATCATATTTCAGGATCGAATTATGGAGAAACAGTTATTTTGATGAGATTAAAGTTTATTGTTTGGGGGGGTGACTGATAATTTTTTTAACATGTCTGTTGACTGAAAGGAAAGAACCATCAGAGAATGATCTGAATTAAGATGGGTTTTAACTAATTACTATGACAGAGTCATTAATTTTAGTGGCACTAGGACAGCCCTTAGTTCAGCCGCACAATCTATGCAACTAACCAATCAGCGTTCAATTTAAAGGGACGGTCAACAAAATTTAAACTGACCCACTTTGTAAAAAGTGCTATCAACGATTCCCCATGATATCTTTTCGGTTTAAAGGGAGAGACCGTCTAGACATGGTAGTTGAGCTGAAAGTGCAATATTTTAGAGAAAAACAGTTGATACCAATCAGACAATCTTACGGTGTACAATTTTAAAATAAGATAAAATATATTTGTTGTCTTTATTTGTCCTTTATTTCCAAGAGAAGTTAATAAAATGAACTTTAGGTTAAAAGTGGGTTTAGATAATGTCTTTCTTATTGCATTGAGATTTTAATGATGTTCTTTATATTTCAGAGAGATTTAAAGAATGTTCTTCATATATGAGATAGATTTAAAGAATGTTCTTCATATAAGAGAGAGATTTAAAGAATGTTCTTCATATATGAGAGAGATTTAAAGAATGTTCTTCATATAAGAGAGAGATTTAAAGAATGTTCTTCATATTACAGAGAGATTTAAAGAATGTTCTTCATATATGAGAGAGATTTAAAGAATGTTCTTCATAT
>NW_019402091.1:36114-59048 GCF_000591075.1 Eurytemora carolleeae
TACCTTACTAGCATAGTAGATTACTAGCTTACTAGCATATTAGATTAGTAGCGTACTAGCATAGTAGATTACTAGCTTACTAGCATATTAGATTACTAGCTTACTAGCATATTAGATTGGTAGCGTACTAGCATATTAGATTATTAGCTTACTAGCATATTAGATTACTAGCTTACTAGCAAAGTAGAGCTTTCTAGCTTAGTAGATTTCTAGCTTAGCAGCTTAATATATTAGTAGCTTACTAGCATAGTAACTAACTGGCTTAGTAGCTTACTAGCTTAGTATCTAACCAACTAAGTAGCTTACTAGCTTAGTAACTAACTAGCTAAGTAGCTTACAAGTCAAGTATTTAATTAGCCAAGTTGCTTACTAAGTAACTAACTATAGACGTAGCTGACTAGCTAAGTAGCTTACTAGCAAAGTATCTAACTAGCTAAGTAGCTTACTAGGTCAGTAGCTTACTAGCTAAATAGCTAACTAGCTAAATAGCTTACTAGGTCAGTAGCTTACTAGCTAAATAGCTTACTAGCTAAATAGCTTACTATCTAAATAGCTTATTAGCTAAATAGCTTACTAGCTAAATAGCTTACTAGCTAAATAGCTTACTAGCTAAATAGCTTACTAGCTTAATAGATTACTAGCTAAATAGCTTACTAGCTAAGTAGCTTACTAGCTAAACAGATTATTAGCTAAGTAGCTTACTATCTAAACATTTTATTCGATAAATTTTTTTTTTCTTTTTGTGGGACCTCAATGATCCCAAAGAAGTTCATGGATAGTTAAAATTGAAAAAATTGCATTTAAAGATGTTGATGCGAAGTGTCCTAGAAGCCTAGAACTTTATATGTTTTTCTATGTTGCAGTACAACTTTTAATTTAATTACTTCATGAAGTATTCAGTGTACTGCATGGCAGATTGTCAGTAAACAGTGAATTCTATAAAATCCAGAATAGAAATTGTAAAAGATTAGTCATTATTTCTTTTCCACAGCTGCAGCAGTCGGAGCTTCTTAATTTTAGGTAAACGTTTTTTCATTTTATAGTATGATTTTTTACGTAAATTAGCGCCCAACTATATGAAGCTGTTTCACGTATTTCAGAGCTATTTATTTGTCTTTCAAAAAATAAATTTTGAACACTTTCATTCCCGATATAAACTTGTCTTTCGGTCCTTGTTTATCTTGCAGGGTGAGGAACCATTAGTTTTTGAAAACCTAACTTTTTGGTTTTTCTACATTGTTAACAAATCGTAACGATCTAAAAAGTAAAAACTATTCATTCCTGCATGTAGATTTAATTCCAGATTTTCAAATTATTGGCGCTGGAAACAGAGGTATTTTGAATCGGAATTTATTTGGTGTACAATTTTATTTGTAATGTATTTGTAATGTATGTGTAGTTTGTACAGTGTACGTACACTTGTTGTACACATCATCGTAAAGTGTACACTTGTTGTACACATCATTGTATAGTGTACACTTGTTGTACACATCATTGTAAAGTGTACACTCGTTGTACATATCATTGTAAAGTGTACACTTGTTGTACACATCATTGTAAAGTGTACGCTTGTTGTACACATCATTGTAAAGTGTACACTTGTTGTACACATCATTGCATAGTGTACACTTGTTGTACATATCATTGTAAAGTGTACACTTGTTGTACACATCATTGTAAAGTGTACACTTGTTGTACATATCATTGTAAAGTGTATATACTTTGGAGAAAAAACTCAGCGGGAGCGGTTGAACGAACGGTTGAGATCTAGCTTAGACCATACGCAGACTAGAATAAAACATGAAAATTTGTTTAATCGCTAAAATCGTACTTTTTCGTTAACATTTTATCCACCTTTTAATAACTTTTTTATTGGTTCAACTGCTGAGAAAATACATTTTTTTTGCTTTCAACCGCTGGGTTTAAGATTTTTAACAACTTTTTGCTTTCAACCAATGAAAAACAGTTTTTCTTGAAAAACATTTTTGCTTTCAACCGCTGGGTTTAAGATTTTTCAGCAACTTTTTCTTAATTTCAACAGTTTGGTTTAAGATTTTCAACCACGTTTTTGCTTTCAACCGATGGTTTAAAGATTTTTTAGCAAATTTTTTGCTTTCAACTAATGGGCTGCTTTTAACCACTGGAAAATAGTTTTTGTTATTTATAAGTTGTAAAACCCATTTGTTGAATGCAAATAAAAATGCGAAACTCAGTTGAAATTAAAAAGAAATTAAAAAATGTAAAATTTAATGTTGAATGAAAAAAGTTGAGCCAAAATGTTGTGTAAAAATGTGAAACCAGCAGTTGAAAGACAGAAAAAGTTTCAAAAAACGAATTTAACTATTGGTTGAACAAAAAAAAATTTATTCCAGCGGTTGAATGAAAAAACATGAAACCATAAAGGTTTTTAAATAAAAAACCCAGTGGTTAAAAGAAGAAAAAAGTTTCATAAACCTTTGAAAATCCCTATTCTTTGATCGGTTTCCTGAAATTTTTGCTCCATTTCCTGATATATTTGATCCGTTTCCGCTTTTTACAAAAACTTTGAAAATCCTATTTTTCTGTTCCCTAAAACTTTAATACAATAAACTGAACTAAATTTTTATTTCAAAATATTTATATACAGCATGATAACCAGAAAACTCTGGCATAGGACGACGACTTTTAGACTCTTGGTCTGCTTTAACTGATTTATGTTTAATAAGTTACTTACTAAAATTTTTTGCTTTGTAACAGCATCTAATACACTGTAATATTGTCTTCCTGTACCACAGTTTTCTGGTTCTCACTGTAGCAAATGATTAAATAAATCTTTTGAATCCTTTGATTATGAATCCTTTGATTATTTCAGAATCTATAGAGATAATTTCCATTCTTGTATCTGCTGCATAAATTTGTTTCAGTCAAAGTTCAAAATTATTGATTTTTAAATGGAAAAGCCTCTGCAAAGCAATTCCTTTTCATGCCATTCCGTGCAATTCCGCGAATATTTGATTACATCCTTGTTCGCAATTATAGCACAATTCTGCGCAATGAAATGGCGCAAGCGGAAGCAATCATTGCGAATTCCGATTGGAAACCCTACTCATGACCCTCAGATTTAATTTCTCCCAGATTTTTCAAACTTTACACTTTAAAAATTTGATTTTCTTCTCAATGCCTTACTGCTCTGAGTAGATCATTTCACCATCGATAAATGAATGATTCATTAATTAATAATGAATATATTTATTTGTATATATCTCGAAAAACTTCTCTTTCTCTTGTAAAATCATATTAATTTCTATCTTAAAAATGATTTACTTTTTTATCCTTAAAGGGGTGTTCGCAAAAAATGAAAGGGGGAACATGCTAACCGCGAAAATTAATCACTTTTGATCGCTACTAATCTTACTTCTTTCTGTTGCGTCTATAAGGAGAAAATTGTTAAAAACGACTTATACTGAAGAACGTAGCGTCCATGCAAATTCAGAAAGTTGCAATATTAGACTTGTATCTTAAAGTACTCCATTTAATTTCAAACAAAGCATTCAGATATCAAAACCTAAGGTCGTCGATTACTTTTAGATGCAATTTGTATATAGTTAATATTTCATAATATTTGTTATTTGTTTATATACAATGCACTTAAAACGACTTTTTTCCGCTAGGTGTCTCTGCCATGTGTAATCATTCAAAGCATCGAGAGCTGAGACATCTGGCGGCCAACTATTTTGGCGTTTCAAGTGCACTGTATTGTAAACAAAACGAATATTAAATATTAACTATAACACGTTCTCTTTAAAATTGGAAATTTATGTTCCACAAAAACAATAATAAAACTACGTCTTGGAACAACAAGAGTTATTAACTTTTTGGATTTCTGATCATTGTTTATTTTTAGAGAAATCAATATTGTTCTTTTCAGATAAAAATTCTAGGAAAAGTAAAAGAAGGGAGAATAAGTTTTTAATTTTATTTTATATATGATTCATGGTTATAATTTTATATATGATTCATGGCTATAATTTTACATATTTTTCATGGTTATAATTTTATATGTGATTGATTCATGGTTATAATTTTATATATGATTCATGGTTATAATTTTATATATGATTCATGGTTACAATTTTATATTCAAGTTAAGCGTACCTCATGTTTTTTTAAAGGGGCTGTTTGCGTAATTTCATTAATTAATAACATGGCATATCTGATTCACAATGGTACCCTTGAAATATGATCAAGTATGAATTATGATATCCATGTTTTTTGTTTCATTCTTAAAAACTAAGTATTTTTATTTGCAGTTTATCTACAAAAGTTATTGTGCATTTCTAACTTCAGAAACAATGAGGCTGTATAGTTTTTTTCTCCAAAGTATATATCATTCATCATTCCCATGTTTCACCGCCTACATTAAACTTGCTTTTAATACCACTAAACAAATAAAATTGGTTAAATTCTAATGATCCACGGCTTTTTAAAAAGCTTAAATCAAAAAGAAAATAATGTTAGAAATTTTTCCCTTTTGCAAGAAATATGCATTACATCTAGCAGTGCTTTTATTGATTTAACAATAAAATTTTTTATTTTTTGGAAAGCTGCTGAGAAGAGTATATGAACCATATTAGTTTAAATAAATTCGCAACATTTTCGCGCATTATTTTTCTTTGACATCTACTATACATGCATACATGCATTTATTGATTTAACCATTGTAAGTTCCATGTCTTTAAAAAAAACTGCTAAGAGGAGTAAAACAACCAAATCAGTTTTGCAACAATTTAGCGCAGTTTTGCAATTTTTTTTGCAAAGTTTTTGAAAAAATAAAATGTTTTGCCATTGACATACACTCCACAACATCATTAACTGTAAAGAAAAATAAGGATATGACGTGTGAAATTTTTTTTCAAACACACTGCAAATTTGCTAAATAATTGGCAGAAGCTGAATCTTATATTGAATAATGGTAATTTTTTTTTTACTTTTTTGAAATACTCTGGCTGTATGATTTCCAAAAATGTATGACATGTATTGTAATAGAAATGTCTGAAACTTGCGCAAAAATACTGCAAAATGCAAATTGCAAAAAGTTGCAATTTTTCTCATTTGCTCTATTTTAGAAATTGTGAGAGAACTGTAAAGCAATACAAAATGATATGATATGTAACTTATAGAATAAATCTACAGTTGAATCTTAATTTAAATAAATTTTACTTATTTTTGCTTAAAAGCTAATGAAAAAGGAAAAGAAGTAAAAAACATGTAAATGCCAGATAAATACATGTTTTTGCTCATTTGTGCAATTTTTTTGCAAAACCATTTTTTTGTCCAAACTGAATTTTTATATTCAAGAGCTTTCCAAAGATGTACAATTTGTTAAAAATACGGACTAAACCCCCCTCCCCCCTGCATGTCCTGGTTTTCAGCAAGAATAAGGTGAACAAAGACGACCTCAAAGTCGGTAGTCGATGTTTATTGGGACACTCTGCATACTGTAAACAAGCATGTATCATTCCAATTTATTTTCTTCATCTTCTTAAAATACAGGGTGTCCCACGAAACATGACATTTTGTGAATTAGTTTAGAATGTCTTCTTCCATAATATGTTGAGTTGTTTGATACCAAAGACAATAATAAAAATATTATTTGGGAGTCATTTTATAGTATAATTGATTTCAAAGTAAAATATATTTAAACAAAAGATTTTTCTAACGAAATAAAAAGCCTTTAATATCTAATACAGTATAGGGAAGACGACATTCAAAACTATTTATCAACATGAATAAGAAATATTTAAATGTCGTCTTATGCACAATTACCGCGTACAGGTATTCAGAAAAGGTCACTGAATACATTTAACAGGGGAAAAAGTATGCTGAACATCCCCAAATAAATTCATTTTTTAAGATGCAAAATTATTAGCAATACAAACGTATTTTTTATATTAAATAAGATTGTTTTTATTTATTATGGTAAAGTAAAAACTACATTTAAAAAATTAAAAGACGACCTTTAAAAAACTCTTTTTCAAATGGAGTACTTCGTCTGTAAAACATGTATGATCATATGGTAGGGCGCACCGCGTCAGTTATATCTCCCTTCTATTCCTTACTCCCTGCTCTGTACCCAATAATATACCAAAATTCTTACAATATTCATGGCTTGTTCTTGTGTTTAAACAAATATACGTCCAACAGCTTTAAAATGAACGATATGAGTAAATTAATTACACATGTTCGTGGTGAGGGAGAACATGTCTTTTCATATATTTAGTAGTGTCTGTTAGTCCCTGGCTTAGTCATATTCACTATGTATATAAAGTCCTCTATTACAGTCTACAGCAGTTTTTAATCCACTAGTCATAATTGTCCATTATATAGTCTCTTAATCCTAGGTCTGTGCAGTCCTACCTAAGTAGTAAGCAGTTCCTGGCAGTCTATAGTCTGTCCATAATCCATAATACTAATAGTCTTTCTGATCGAAGTCCTAGTCCTAGTTTGCTAGTAAGGGGAGTATCCCTGTTTTCCTCCTATAGTCTGCAAAAGTCCTAATAGTCCGATATAATCCTTATTATATTTCTTGTTATTCTTCTTAGGTTGCCAAGTTTTGTGTAACCTTAAATATGTATTGCAATACTCATGAGAAGTCACACATTTTTTTTAAAAATAATAAATTAAGAATGACTGACTTTCTTTAAGTCAAAAACGATGAAATAATTAGAAATTCCATTAGAAATGGTCCACAATCATGATCATGCTTGAGTCATTATTCTCTTGGGGTTCAAACAACTTAACAAACTATGGAAGAAGACATTTTAAACTTTTCACCAATTGTCATGTTTCGTGGGACATCCTGTATCTACATACATACAGTGAATACCAGATATATGAATACATAGCAAGAGTTTTTTATAATGTCGTATTACATATTTAAGAAAAACAAGTTTAATATCAATATATCAATTGCATTATTATTGACGGTCTATGTATTCATATATCTGGGATTCACTGTATGTAATTACAAATCATATTTACATACAAAGCTATACATTTTTATGTAATAATATTCAATATACACTTTACAGTGATAACCAGAAAACTCTAAAATAAGAAGATGACTTTACAGCAATACTTAAGTGTATTGATGTTACAATGCAAAATTTTTTATTTTACTCTTTTTAGATCACTAATTAAGTGAAATGGGCCTGTTTACACGGTACAATTGTTGTTTCCCATGCTTATCGGGCTATTTAATGTCATATTTTGAGTCTCTAAGTCGTCTTCCTATTTTTTTAATAAAAAATAGGCTTGATTAAAATTTTCTGCTGACAAATTATTCTACCAATTAAAAAGTCGATTTGTTTGTTTTGCAGGTTGAAAAAATATAAGGATTTGATAATAAGAGTTTGAGGTAAGTAATTAGTTACTTTTTTTTAAAACCTCATCAGCCCTATGGGAAAAGATTTTGGCCAGAAAGAATATAAAGGATTCTGAATTTTAAAACTTTAAAAATTCACTAAACTAGGAAATAGGAGAGACATTTAGTTTTATAAATAAATAAAAAATAGTCTTAGAGAATATAAAACTTAAGGCCAAACAAGAAACAAGCACCAGAAACAAGGGTCCTCTAAAAGCTTGTATTTTCTTTAGCATTATATCATCAATGAGACCTTCAAGCACCAATATATATATTAACTAACTTTAAATGCATAAACTTAATATAGGTCCTGTATAAAGAACAACTGACTTGTATTTATCTCATTGACCTTAGAGAATTAACTCATTCTAATAGACCACAAAAGACAAAGATTACTGAAATCTCAGGGAATATTGTAAGTAAGTAAGTAAGTAAGTAAGTAAGTAATAATAAAAAACATACAAAATTAAGCGTTTAAGGAGAAAATATTTGAAAACCTCCAAAATCATAAAAAATAGAAATAAAAAGAAGAGGAAAGGAAATCAAAAGGAAAGTTACATATTTTTGTTTACATTATATCTAATATTAACCAGTGTTGGATTGTTAGTATTTTTCCACGATGAACTAACAACTTTCAGAGTGTATTTTTATTAAGGAAACCTAAATAATTTTTAACATCTTCAAGATCATCATGGTTGTTTTTTATTCAATTTAGAAATAATAAAGTCGTGATATCTTTGTCTAAATCTGCATGTAATCCACCAAAAAGGGTGAAAGAAGATAGAATAGGAAAAGGATGGAATAGTTTAAGCGATGGGAAAAAACTGTGTGGCGTATTGATAAACATACACAAATGAAAATGGGTTTCATTAGAAAAAAATAGACAATTAATCTTTGGTTTGGAAAGAAATAAGGAGATAGATTGAAAAAAGTACATAATTAAGCAAAACATGCAAAAAGGGGCAAAACTTAGGATTAGTGCAAAGTTTTCAATTTAAGAACTTAATTTCAGTAAATCATTTCCTGTTTTAATTTAAAAGAATTGAGATTTCATATTTCCGAAGAAGAGAGTTCAAGATTTTTGTGTTCTTGCTTTCTGGATCACTAGCAGACATGATCTTTCTGTTGAGTGTTGTCCAGACTTTGTGCACCTTGTCCTTTTTCTTTGCTTCAACTCTCAGGACAGCCAACAATTCAGAATTCCTTCAAGTGAGATCACTGTTGATTTGGATAGTTCCTCTCTGGTTGATTTTTTTCATTGGACAGTTGGTAATCTTTTGTAATAAACCACTTGTGCTTAGCAGCATCCACAGAGCTTAAAGCAGGGTAGCTGAACTTGATAACCTTGGCTCAAACTGGTCTTGATAGAAAAACTAGGATAATGAGTAGTGGACCTGTCTGACTACGTCTTGAACCAGCTGGACATGTTCAATAACTTTATGATACTCTAGTACTCTGGCTTAGTTCCCCTTTCAGCTTGGCAAATGCCAAATATGGTTGGATTGCTTCATCTTTGTATTCCTTTGGTACATGCAACCCATTGATATGGATACTGAAGTTCCTCTGATGTTGTTGCATGTTGTTATTCTTGTCTGCTAACTCTTTGATTTTTCATCCTTCTTGGTGTTCAGTGTTTCGAGAGCTTGAGTTCGATCCAAGAGTGATAATGTAATCCTTGTTTTCTTTATCAGAAGCATCTAGATTTTCAATGGATTTTTGCATCTGACGAATTTCTCCCAAGATGTGGTTCTTAAACTCCCTCCTGGCATCTTTGATTTATTCTATAATGGTAATTCTGAGTTCATCCTTGAGTTTACTAAAATCAGCCTTTGTGATAGCAATCTTGAAAGTTTGTAGATTCCTTCACTGACAGATATAAAGTAGATTCCCCACTGTACACAGCTGTTTTATGTTACATCCATAGGAAAGGAATAGTGTAAGCAATGGGAAACACTATCTGGCATATTGATAAACATGCTCAAATAGGAATGGGTTTCATTAGAAAAAATAGACAATTAATCTTTGGGTTGGAAAGAAATCAGGAGAGAAATTGAAAAAAGTACAGAATTTTACTTTGTAAGAAAACACTGAATAATTTGATTCTGTTGTTTCATTTGCAATCATATTAACTATCTGAAAATATGAAAATAAATACAATATATTTTAAAATATGCCCCTGAAATAAAACTCTTAAAAAATGTTTATTTTGCAATTTTTTTGTTAACACCTAGATTAAATGTGGGTATACACTACAGTTATGGAAAATATAACTAAAATTAAAAGTGTAGATCATAACTCAGACAGCTATTTATTAAAAAGTATAAAAGAAAGTGTAATTATCTCAATCATGGAAAATACTTATACTGCACAGTTTTTAATTTTTATATTAAATCTGAAGCTAATACTAACTTATGTTTATCTACCTATATATAAATTTGGCTTGTCTGCTTGTTTGTATCAAATAAAAGTTAAAACGGCTGATTTTTTTTGCAGCAACTGACAAGAAGATTCAGAGTTGGTCAAAACTGAAAATCTTTTAAAATAAGCAGGGAAACCAACATTTTTGTTTATTTGAGTTCATTTACAATAAGTTTACCTTTCCTATCAGTTTATGTATTCTATTAGTTTAAATTTCCTATTAGGTTAAATTTCCTTTTAGGTTATCTTACCTATTAGACAACATTTAAGGGTAATCAATTTTGGTCTTTTTTGGAAATCAGCTAACTGCCAGAAGAGATTTATAGCAAACGTATTGCAGAGGCTTTCTGCCAAATTTCAGTTTTCTAAGTTGAAAAAGTTTTAAAATGTTTAAATAAAATAAGTTTTACATGCACAACCATTTTTTGTTGTTGAAAATTTCATGCTATATCTCATTTTCTTAGAAGTTCTAGGCTGAATGAGAAAACCAAATTCAATTTTAAAAAATTCCTAAAACAAAGAAAACAAAAAAAAGTCTGAACCTTTTCAATTTTTTGTATTTTTTAAAATGGTTTTGGAATCTGAATTGAGCTTAACAAAGTATATGATGTTAAACATGAAATTTTCAAACGATATTTTATTTTGTTATTGTAGTAATTTTTTAATTTAGCTTTTTTAACTTATTGTATACTTTGGATCTGTGGTGACTGGTGGGAGGTCCAAAATTGGAAATGTCCCCTTCTGCATTTTTGATTAGTTTACATTTCCTATTAGTTTATATTTCCAATTAGTTTACATTTCCTAAAAGGTTACATTTCCTATAAGGTCAAATTTTTGGGTTACATTTTATATAAGGTTACATTTTAAATTAGGTTACATTTTATATAAGATTACATTTTATACAAGGTTACATATCCAATAAGTTAACATTTCCCATTATTTAAACTTTTCTTTTAGGTTAATTTTCCTATTAGGTAATATTTCGTTTTAGGTTACATTTTTAAAACGGTTACATTTCATATTAGGTTTCGTTAACGGAACTTTGCCCAGCCCTACATGTTGGGAGGTGGAAGAATTTCTGATAAATCTTAATCTATTTCAGGAATAGCTTCTGCTTTAGATTGGCCAATAGATGAAAAATATTTATTTAACTCATTGGCAATTAAAACTTGATCTGAGTTAATTAAGTTTTCCTTCTTAACGGACTCAATTTTAATTTAACTCTGATTAGGCTTGTTTCCCATCCCTGGAATATTTTTTAATGTTTCCCACATCTTTTTAAGATTTGTTTTTGGCAACCTATTAATTTTGCTAAAATAAACTTTCTTGATTTGCCTTATTTTCTTACATAAATGTTTCTGCATACACTAAACTTGATCTTATCTTCAGGCTTTTTGTTTAGCAGAAAAATAGCATATCATGATAGTTTTTGTGCTCTCAATGAAAGTAGTTCCTTGGACATGAATTGGTTTAGGGGTACCTTACTTGCATTTTTATTTTTATTTTTTTTTTGTAAAGGAAAATGATTTTTAATATTCATGAAAATGTTTGATCAAATTCTATTGCCGCCATCTCTGCAGTTTGAGAAAAAAATACATTATTTCAATTTTCTATTTCAAGTGCAGTTTTTAAAGATTTTCATGGGATTTTTGAGATTTTGAATCGTTTTTTATTCAATTTAGAAATAATAAAGTTGTAATATATTTGTCAAAATATGCATTTAATCCACCAAAAAGGGTTGAGAGAAGATAGAAAAGGAAGAGAAAGGAATAGTGTAAGCAATGGGAAACACTATCTGGCATATTGATAAACATGCTCAAATAGGAATGGGTTTCATTAGAAAAAATAGACAATTAATCTTTGGGTTGGAAAGAAATCAGGAGAGAAATTGAAAAAAGTACAGAATATCTTAAGTTTACATATTTATCAAAACGCAAAAAAAGGGCAATGCTTAGGATTAGTGCAAAGATTTCAATATAAGAACTTAATTTCAGTAAAACATTTACCAGTATTGATTTGATAGAATTAAGATTTAATATTTCTGAAATAGAGAGTTCATGATTTTTGTGTTCTTGCTTTCTGGATCACTAGCAGACATGATCTTTCTGTTGAGTATTGTCCAGACTTTTTGCACCAATTCAGAATTCCTTCTAGTGACGTCACCATAATTTGGATAGTTCCTCTCTGGTTGATTTTTTTCATTGGACAGATGGTAATCTTTTGTAATAAACCACTTGTGCTTAGCAGCATCCAGAGGACTTAAAGCAGGGTATTTGAACTTTATAACCTTGGGTCAAATGGGTCTTTATAGAAAACGTAGGATAATGACTGGTGGACCTGTTTGACTACGTCTTGAACCAGCTGGAGATGAACATGATGAAAAGAAATTCCCATGTTCGATATATTTAACATACTCTGGTACTAGGCTTAGTTCTCTTTTCAGCTTGACAAATTCTAAAGTTGGTTGGATTAGTTGGGTATACACATATTTCAGGAATGCTTCATTTTGGTATTCCTTTGGTACATGCAACCCCTTGATACGGATACTGAAGTTCCTCTGATGTTGTTGCATATTGTTCATCTCATCTATTAATTCTTTGATTTTTCATCCTTCTAGGTGTTCAGTGTTTTGAGAGCTTGAATTCGATCCAAGAGTGATAATGTCATCCTTGTTTCCTTTATCAGAAGCATCTAGATCTTTAATGGATTTTTGCATCTGACAAATTTCTCCCAATATGTGGTTTTTAAACTCCCTCATGGCATCTTTGATTTCTTCTATAATGGTAATTCTGAGTTCATCCTTGAGTTTACTAAAATCAGCCTTTGTGATAGCCATCTTGAAAGTTCGTAGATTCCTTCACTGACAGATATAAAGTAGATTCCCCACTGTACACAGATGTTTTATGTTACATCCATAGGGAGTAGAGAAGGGGGTAAGGGGGGGGGCAAACCTAATCTGCTCTTGTCCCCTGCCGAGAACTATAACTCAAAAATGTGTTTTTCCCAAATTTATTATTCACAAAATTACACGTATTTAGCTAGATTTTTGGAATCTTTCTGTCTTTAATGTTGTTGATAGTGCTTTAAAGATTATGTTTTCTCATTTTTCTCACCAAACATTAATTAAGTCATTAGAAACCCATATCACATGTTAGAGAGGTTATCTGTGATGTGCATTCTAATGCACATTCAACACTACACGCTCTCTTATTATCTGGATTTTTATAATCCCAATATTTAGTTACGGATTCCCAAACATGCTGTATGAGGTAATTTTGAGATCATTGCTGCTGTACTTTAATACAGTGACGACTAACCAACAAAAATTCCTCCATCATCTACATATTCAGCCACTCTTCTTACACCAGGGGGCAGCTCTTCTAGTCGTTCCAAGTTTGCAGGATCAAGTTGCTGCATTGGTAGAGATACCAAAAGTTTTGAGTGAAACGGTATCACAGCATTGTTTCTCTTACACAAGATGAGGTGCTGTAGAAGAGGAAATGTAAACTCATGCTCCTTTAATGTGTACATCACCAATAAGACAATATAGAAAATGATGATTTGATACTGTACAATTTCAGTTCCAAAGAAGGAATCCAAAAGAGAAAAGAAGTTAACCACAAGGAGGACAAATAAAAAGGACGTCAAGCCAACAAACCCAACTGTCACAGTGGTTATATGGAAGTTAAGGCACCAATCCTGATCTTCTTCACGGAAATTGTATCTTACAATGAATTGGCTGATGAGAAAAACTAAGAAGTAAATGACTGTAAGAAAAATGTTCATGTAGACAACATAATCAATTTCTTTTGTTGGAGCACAGTTGCTGGGATATGACTCAATGAGGTGAACTGTGCCTAAAAGCACAAAAAATTAAACTTAAAATGAACCTAATTTCTTGATTTGAATCTAGATTACATACCTCTGTTTATGTCGACCCAGAGGAAAGGCAGAAAAAGCACTGTTTCAAGAATTCCAGATATGAACACACATCGTTGTTCCATCTTCTCTTGATCAAAGGACATGATCCAATCATTCTTAAACATCATGCTTGATAATTTAAATACATGGGAATATTGATTGTACTGATGTTAAACGTACCTTATATATCAGCAACAGTCTAAAAGTAGAAATGGAAAGGAACAAATGGAATGTCATGAAGACACAGATGATGATTGTGTATCTGACAACTTTGCAGAGGAGAAGAGGTAGAGGGAAAACCACACTCCTCCACATGTTTAGGATACACTAAAAATATATATTGGTATAAGGTTTTAAGTCTAAAGCCACATTTTTTCAATTCAAAATCATCCTGACTTACCAGGATGATGATGGAAGCAGTTAGGATTTTCACAACTCTAATGTTCAGGAACACATTGATGTTTAGTCTGTGCTCTGGTAGACTGTTTTTGCAGGCATGGAGAACCCAAGATAGAAAGTTTCCAAGGAGAAGAAGAAGGACTAGGGTGAAGAATACTCCAGGATGTTCACCAAGGTTGAATTCTACTTTGTAAGAAAACACTGAATAATTTGATTCTGTTGTTTCATTTGCAATCATATTAACTATCTGAAAATATTAAAATAAATACAATATATTTTAAAATATGCCCCTGAAATAAAACTCTTAAAAAATGTTTATTTTGCAATTTTTTTGTTAACACCTAGATTAAATGTGGGTATACACTACAGTTATGGAAAATATAACTATGATTAAAAGTGTAGATCATATTTCATAGTGCTATTTATTGAAAAGTATAAAAGAAAGTGTAATTATCTCAATAATGGAAAATACTTATACTGCACAGTTTTTAATTTTAGTATTAAATCTGAAGCTAATACTAACTTATGTTTATCTACCTATATAATAATTTTGGTTTATTGGAGTTCATTTCCAATAAGTTTACCTTTCCTATCAGTTTATGTATTCTATTGGTTTACATTTCCTATTAGGTTAACTTTCCTTTTAGGTTATCTTACCAATTAGACAACATTTAAGGGTGATCAATTTTGGTCTTTTTTGGAAATCAGCTAACTGCCACCAGAGATCTATAGCAAACATATTGAATAGACTTTCTGCCAAATTTCAGTTTTCTAAGTTGAAAAAGTTTTAAAATAAAAATCAAATAAATTTTACATGCACAACAAATTTTTTGTTGTTGAAAATTTCATGCTTTATCTCATTTTCTTAGAAGTTCTAGGCTGAATGAGAAAATTAATTTCAAGTTTGAAAAATTCCTAAATCTTAAAAAAAACTAAAAAAACTTGATTTTTTGCTTGTTATTAGTCTTAACCTTTTCAATTTTTGTATTTTTAAAATGGTTTTCAAATCTGAATTGTGCATAAAAGGAGTTGAGTTTTTGCCACAAACTCAAATTTTCAAACCCCTATATCTTTGCAACCTGATGTTGTAAACCTATGATATTTCAAACTCAGAATATTTGATCTAACAGAAATCATAGTTTGAAAGATCTAAGGTCTGCAACATTTGGTTCCATAGATATTGTGATTAGAAAATCAGCGTTTGTGGCAAAGACTCAATTCCTTTTTAAGTAAACGATGTTAAACATGAAATTTTCAAACAATATTTTATTTTGTTTATGTAGTGATTTTTTAGTTTAGCTGTTTTACCCTATCTTTTTAACTTAGAAGGCTAGAATTTGTTCACTATTCAAAATGTTTACTTTGGATCGTTGGTTGGAGGTTCAATTGATCAAAATGGATCACCCCTGTCCACTACTGCATTTTTAATTAGTTTACATTTCCTAACAGGATACATTTCCTATGAAATCAAATTTTCTAAAAGGCTATATTTCCTTTTAGATTACATTTTATATAAGGTTACATTTTATATTAGGTTACATTTTTATATAAGGTTACATATCCAATAAGTTCACATTTCCTATTGTTTAAACTTTTCTTTTAGGTTAATTTTCCTATTAGGTAATATTTTGTTTTAGGTTACATTTTTAAAACGGTTACATTTCATATTAGGTTACAATTACATTAATGGTTTTTGGGGCTTGTTAACAGACTCTGCCATTAATGTTCAAAAACCTCCATTTTGTTAATAGAACTTTGCCCAGACCTACATGTTGGGAGATGGAAGAAATTCTGATAAATCTTAATCTATTTCAGGAATAGCTTCTACTTTAGATTGGCCAATAGATGAAAAATATTTATTGAACTCATTGGCAATTAAAACTTGATCTGAGATAATTAAGTTTTCCTTCTTAACGGACTCAATTTTAATTTAACTATGATTAGGCTTGTTTCCCTTCCCTGGAATATTTTTTAATGTTTCCCACATCTTCTTAAGATTTTGTTTTTGGCAACCTATTAATTTACTAAAATAAACTTTCTTGATTTGCCTTATTTTCTTACATAAATGTATCTGCATACACTAAACTTGATCTTATCTTCAGGCTTTTTATTTAGCAGAAAAATAGTATATAATGATAGTTTTTGTACTCATAATGAAAGTAGTTCCTTTGACATAAATTGGTTTAGGGGTACCTTACTTGCATTTTTATTTTTATTTTTTTTTGTAAAGGAAAATGATTTTTATTATTCATGAAAATGTTTGATCAAATTCTATTGGCGCCATCTCTGCAGTTTGAGAAAAAAATACATTATTCCAATTTTCTATTTCAAGTGCAGTTTTTAAAGGTTTTCATGGGATTTTTGAGATTTTGAAATGAATTTTCGTTGTGTTCTAAATCAAGAATAATTGGTAGAAATATTGTATTCTGTTCTGAAATTGATTGGATATTTTGGAAAATGTTTTTATCTTTTTGGTTATCATTGTTATAATATGGTCTAGAAGTGCAAAACTTTCTATATTTACAGATCACGAGCCCACAAAGTTTAAAGGGAAATGTTCTATTAAATTCTTTTGTCACCATCTCTGCAGCTTCAGATAAAAGACATTATTCCAATTTTCTTTTTTAAGGTGCAATTTTTAAAGATTTTATATTATTATCTTTCATGGTCCTTTTGAGATTTTGAAATGAATTTTTGTTGTGTTTTAAATCAAGAATAATTGGTAGAAATATTGTATTATGGTCTGAAATTAATTGGATATTTTGGAAAATGTTTGGGTTCTACAAACTTTCAAAATTCCATGTTTTGTGCAGCGTTCCTTTTTCTTTCCTCACCCAGCATAGTATAGTCATCATTCAACAATCTAGAAACCTGCTGAGATAGCACATATTAAAATCTAGAAAACTTGCAAGGCTTATAAACTTATAATTTCAGGATTGTTCATGGATTCAGTGTCAGCTACTGAGATATTGAATTTAAAAACATAAAATGAGCTAAACTTCCTTGCAACAAACCAGAAATATCAGACAGACTATATCTAACAGCAATTATTTAGGAAATGTCAAAAATAAATGATGAGTTTCTGTTTCCCAATTGAAATTTTTGGGGTCCTGGGATCCGTCTACTTCCCCCCCCCCTCCTTCCAGAGGGAGGGTCCCGGGCCTCCAAGAATCCCAAAGTGGGAAAAATTGGAATACTGTAATACTATAATTAAAATAATTTTGTATACATATTTTGTAATTATCTTTTATAAAAACTTTTTGAAAATAAAAAAAATTGTTAAAAATAATGTAAAAAATCAGTGGTGTAAGAAAAATCTTTACTTGGGATGTTTAAAAAGATGAAAATTTCCCTGTATGATAATTGAAGGACTGCAGTATGGTTTTAATTTAATTATATTGGCGTACTAAGCCTAAGGGTGTCAGAAAAGATATTGGCTAAAACGTCCTATAAAATCTTTAATTTTTGATAAAACTTTTTGTTCTGGATGATTGAATTAATATCTATCTAAAACTTTCTTAAACCGGCATATTTATTCTGAATTCATTTTTGTAAGAGTTTAAGTCAAAAAATGTTTTGATAAATATTGCTTTATATCGAATATTTAGTACTTAAATAAAAGCATTTCTTGGTATCACTTCACTCTAGTTTTGCATTATCTTCATTCACGTAAAACAGTCAAAAATAGATTTTGTTTATGGTTTAAAACTAAACAGCTGATGATGCATTGGAGGGAGGGATTGCAAAACACCAATTTTCAAATTCCCAAATCTGCATATGGAACGTGATTGTAACAAGGTATACAGAGTACTTCAGGGTACAGGGTGCTACAATATACTGCAAGGTACTGGGCTTTACTACTGGGGCACACTGGGGGAGGGGGTACAGGGGGGTAATAAAAATGAAAAATTATTTTTTTTAATATATAAGTCATGTACACTCAAAATTCAAATAATGGTTTATTTCAGCTTATTGAACTAGTAACTAAGTTTTTGCAACAAACTCAATTTTTCTAATCCCTATATCTTTGAATCCTGAAACAGTACGAAAATAGGGTTCCCAGAGATAAGGGTAAATCGTTTCAATTTTCGCCAAATATTTTGCATTAATTTCGGGGGGTGGGATGCAAATTTTTTGCGAAAAAAATACAAAATAATAATAATAATGGTATAATAAAATTTCCAATACTGAGCTCTCAGAGCAGAGAATTTTGCAAGTTTTTTTGAGCAATTAATTGTTGCAGCTACAACACGAGGTGGGGAGTGCAGAAGTACTCAATGAGTAATCACCGCCACCCAAACGGCATGCACGCTCCAATTGATTGATAATCTCCAATTTTCCACCTCAATTGGTAATCAGACAAAAATGCGTGACATTAAATTGTTTATTTCTTAGAAATAAGACCATATTAATGGCCCTATGGTGCAGTACAATACTGATAAAGCTTTTTTTATTGCTTCTTAGTATGGCACATGAAGCGCTAGAAAAAAGTTAGAAATATTAGATCCGATCCGCTGATTTAATGACTGTATTAAATAATTGGAGTTAGGATGCTAAAAGGTCGGGCTGCCTGTTTACTAAAAATGATTTTATCCCACCCAAAACTGATTAAATGCATAGTAAGAACATAAAATTTTGCAAAATCAGTCTCATCCCACCCACTTGTAGTGAAAATGAAGTATTAAGTCCACTAATAATGGGTTAAAGTTTCATCTCAAAATTGGTTACCAGAAAACCAGAAAATAGGAAGATGAATTTTAGTCTCAACTTATTACTTTAAATAGTCCAATAAGCATTATAACCATTTCACTATAGCAGTAATTTAATAAAATTCTACAACTTTCGATTTAAATTTTTAATTTTATAGAAGCTCTCAATTAACAGCTTCTCTGTGTTTGTAATAAATATCAGGTAACATAATATTCTATAAACCTGAAGTAAAGTACATATGGATATAATACATGCAGGAATAACTGAAATGAAGAAATCAAGCATTGATCCTCAAAAAAAATCTCCGAGTAGATATCAAGGTCAAGCGTTTGGAATTATGCGAATCTGCAACACATAAGTTCCCATAGCTCTGTTTAGAAATAAAATAAATTCTTAATTCATGAATATTGGTAAAAAAACACAATGACAATAAAATAATATGAAGAAAACTGAAAAGATAAATGTTCCTTCTGGACTGAGGTTAGAACTAAGAATATGTTTATTTATATACCTGCGGAGAAAATTCTTCTCTTTTCTCCGTCAAAAATCCTCCAACAACAAGATTTGAGAGAGACATTTTCATTAACTCAGCACGGTTTTGGCTAACAAAAACTTCCAAATTAACTAGCTATCCAACTTTATCCAGCTGTACACCTAACTTTACCCATTTTTATCACCTATCTATATCCCTAGTGGCTTTACCTATAACCTGTATACCATAAGCAGTACTTCTTATACCTTCTACTACTTCTTACCTTCTACTTGAAACACTTCGTATGAATAACTATAAAGGAAGGCACAGTGTACATTCAGCTCTCAAGGAAGCAACAACCAGGTCTTGCTAGGTGCTTCGGAAAGTATTCAGAGATACAGGGTGAGAGAGAGAAAAGGGCGCACTAGAGAAACTTTAACCAGGGGTGTATAATGGGGGTCATACAGTACCCCTACACACCGGGGGTAAAAAACCTGGGGGATGATAGTTCTCTACTGTGTGCTCAGTTAGGTGTACTGTACGAACTGCACACTTACAACTAACATTACTAATATTGATATACTATAGGTTAGGCCAGAATCTCGTATAGTGGATGGTCTATAAAATAAGTAAAGGATTAGCGTACATCATCACTCTATACACTATAACCTCGTTGAAAAAAATGGAACTACAATTAATATTAAAGGCCTGCATTCATCTTTTACTGCTGTATTAACCTGGAGAATAGAGTGCTTTTACCCAGCTGGATCCAGATTTTGCTACAGAAAGCTTTGAATATACTCCTTAAGAACAAGCCTGATTAGCAGTTATTAAGTATCCCAACTTGTCAGAAATACGTTAATTTTTCTTGGAAAAAAAAGATAATAATAATGTTTCTCTTCCCCCTCCCTCTTGCCAGAAATAAGGAAAATGGAAACATAGAAAGTAGAATTCTGATAGGTTGTGCAGTGTGCACCATGCACTATCCCAACAAACAAAAACCCATAAAGAACAAAAGGTTATTTGGTGTATTCCCATAGAGAATAGAATATATAGAGAGGAATTAAAAGAATCTCTCGGTATGAATTTTTTCAGTCCCTTTCAGCCTGAAAGGGAGTTCAAAGTGTACGAATCATGTAAATGTTCACAAATTATATGCAGTAGAGTACATTAATACAGTATTTTCCCTAGACTATCCATTTCAATTTCGAATTTTTTAAACTGTTAATTAAACTTTATAATGAATTAGGTGAATAAAAACATCATTTGATTTATAGTTATAGCGGAAAATCATCGTTTGTAAAGTGGAAGGCATAGAGTCTATGTGAAATGATCATTGGTCAATTATGAAACCAGCCTATTTCATAATTTGGTTTTCTTTTAATAATAATTTGAGATTTTCTATAAAATAATATTCCAGGGCCCAACAGGTTATATAGCATAAATATGTGAAGTACACCTGCAGTATGGAAACAGTACAACAAAATGGCCGTTTTACACTTTTTTCTAGTAAATTCCTCTCTATATATTCTATTCTCTATGTTTATTCCACATGAGTGACCCGTCAATATCCCGTGATAATTCACGTGTTGTCGAGGTAAATGTCGACGATTTGATGACGGGTCCGAGTTTTTAAATGGTGAAAACTTGAGTTTATTTCACGAGATGAACACGGATTTTTACATGAGAAAATTCTTTTCTCCCATTCACTTAAATTACATTTTTTAAAAACCCTCGGAAAGGGGGGGATTTATAATTTTTTTCTGATGTATAAATATACTATAAAATATACTGTGGGAAAGTATATAATTATTACAAAATCTTTAGAAACTAAACATTTTAGTTTATATCTTTTACATTAAACATCTTGAACATGTAAACTTTAAACTTTTCTTATCACAAAGTGATATATCAAGTCTCAATAATGTTTAATTATGTTAATGTGTTCTTAATTATAAGAATGCTCCTTGCTTTATATATCTAAAAGATCAATATTCCAAAAGAGGTTGTTGAGAAATACAATACAAAATTCAATGTGAAACTTTTTTATACTCTGCTCATGCGTGTTATAATCTGAAAAATTTACTACAATAAACTTTTAGTTTCTAAACGATGAGCAGAGACTGCACCAAGTGTTGTGATTTTGCAACTCTATTAAAAATGAAACATGAAGTTCTTCCTGTGATATCTCAAATATTCAACGCGTGATATTTACAAAAATTAAAATCTGGATATTCTGGCATTGCATTACTCGAGTTTAACACGATAGGAATATGCAAGATCTTGCACTGGTTTTATTTTGCTATGAGTACAATGTGTGAAATAACCACGAGAATTTTCAAAGAATATTTTCGCGTTTTTTTACCTGTGCTGTTGCACAGGAGGAATCTTCAAGATTGTGAAAAGTAGATTTATCATGAGTATTACACAAGGAGGGGCCATGAATTAATCACATGAATTATCAACCAGTTCTCCATCATGCTAATCTCGTTGAAAACCTGTGTTTTGTTTTTGGGATGATACCTGTTTATACTCTCCAGCTGTGAGAAAACTTTGCTGTTGACGAGGCCTTATTTTGGAGCACTGTCCTAGATGAAATTTCAAGAATCAAAAATTCTTTTGTTGAAAATATTGACTCCTTGCCTAACTTTTCTTTATTCTTTATTCTTATTTGTCATTATTAATGCGGAATTCTGACAATGAATCCACAGAATTTTCAAACCCCCTTAGCAGTGACTTTTATTTTTCCAACCTGTAAGTATTTATATAAAAAATGTGAACAATAGCTGGATGAAAAAGCTGCATCATTATTCCTCAACAATACTCGTCAGAGAAATTTAACACCTCTGCATGAAAAACAAATAGTAATATTAGGGAGAAAGAAAATCATAAATATGTGTCAAAATGCATTTTTCCCTTGTCTACAAGGAATTTGAATTAGAGTTTACAGCGAACGAAATGTTTCGCAAAAAAATGCAAAATTTTTTAGTCGCATTTTGCGAAAATAAATGAAGCAGAAACAAAGCAAAAGGTATGGGGTGCCGGGGGGAGGGGGGTGGTATGACGTATTTTTGCCTGCTTTGCATAAAATTTTTTATAATTCACCCCGGCCGGCCCCCCTCTGTGATATTGTAAGCTGCCCTTGGGGGAAAAATGTAAAAAAATTTAATTAAAAGGCACTTTTTTACATTTTCTTTTTTAATCCCATAATGCTCAACCTCTTCAGAATTGAATTCAACGTTAAAATTAATTGCCCATATCTTGTCATTTTTTTATGCCAGGTATGAAAACGTTCAAAGTCAAACAGGTGGTCGGTGTTATGAAAAAATCAAAATCATGAAGCTAACAGAAAATAAAATATTGAAGTTTATTGTATTTTGATGTTTTTTTTACGTGTTTTGATATGTAGTTTTTTAAGTTGGAGCCAGAGGTTTTTTAATTGAACTTGCCTTGAAAAGTTGGAATATATAGTGTAGAGTGTAGAGTGTAGAGTAGTGTAGAGTGTAGAGTGTAGAGTGTAGAGTGTAGAGAGTAGAGTGTAGAGTGTAGAGTGTAAGTAGAGTGTAGAATAAAGACTGTAGAGTGTAGAGTGTAGAGTGTAGAGTGTAGAGT
>NW_019402092.1:0-16035 GCF_000591075.1 Eurytemora carolleeae
AGAAATATCTGGAATAAATATCACAAGTTAGAATCAGCTGATCGAATCCGCCCCCTTGGATTTCTCTGGAAACAACTCAGATGACGACATTCATATCCGCCACAATCTGAAAGATTTATTACGGTTAACTTCAACACTGTGGTAACTGTGGTAAATCTACGTGGGGGGTAACCTAACATCAAGAAATCCCTTTTCTCACATTCAATTTCAAGCTTCATTTTTCAAATTTGAGCAAATTTCAGTCGGAACAATGTGTAATATGTTGATTGGAACTCCTGGGATGGAAATGTATAGAGTTAAAAACTTTTAAATGTGTTATATAATGCTTTAAGCTCATTTGATCCGTTATAAGCTAATAAGTAAAGAAGAAGAAAAATCTTGTTCGTAATTTCATAGATTTCACATTGGATTTTTTTAAAGAATGCATAAAAATTGCACTTCGGGTTTCCTTCATTTAAAACCCATTTGTAATCAGTGTTGAACTATGTTTTGTGGTGATGGCTATATGTTCTTTTACAGAGGTAATTTGACTGAACCCTTGATGTGGTTTAAATATTATTATACAAGTATACAACTAAGAAATTGGCAGGTTTGAATTCATTTTTCCTAAAGTCGAAACGTTTTTGTATCTTGGAATCAACCGTTGATCTCCATCCTAGGCAGATCTCCGAAGTCAAGAACAAATATGAACTAAGAGTTGATATACAGGGTGTCCCAGTAAACATGGAAATTAAGTGACGACTTTTATATTGTCTTCGATCCATGCGGCATTTTTATATGAACACAATAATTGCAGTATTCCAGTTTTCACATCTAATATCGAAAACGCCTGGTCTTGAGATTTTCAAAATGAGGTCTACCATTTTTGTATTTACAAAATTGACTAAGATATATTTCAAAATATGTACAAACTTCAATTTATTTAATAAATCAAAATTGTCTAAATTTTTTTCGTCAAGTTTTCAGACACAAGAAAGGTGCAGACCACTCAGTTTTAAGCTCGTCAGACGTTTACGTACAGCCTCGTTTTTACACTTGCTTTGCCATGCATTAAATATCAGAAATTAAAGACGACTTTCAAGTCGTTTCCCAATTCCCATGTTTCTAGGGACATCCTGTTTATAATATATATTTATATTTAAAAAGGCAACATTTAAGAATTTCCGTTGAGGAGAGATTTTACAAGTTAAAAATATAAGAATACTTTTTAATCGTATTTTTCTTTAATATTTTGTAGAAAGTAATTCATATTTATATATTTATATTTATATTTATATAACCACTGAGATTTTAAGGTCTCATGCTCTCAAGAACAAATCGATGAGAATTTTGCCAATTACTTCTTAAAAACCAAAGCTAACAACAAGTGCTTTACAGTGCTAAAATGTATATACATGTAAACTGTAGAAAAGCATAAGTGAGCGGTAAAATCAAAAACCAAGGCGTTGCGAAACTTCAAAGTCTACCCGGTCTTAAAAATGGATTGGGCTTTTTTAAGCATGCTGAATCTATGTGTCGAACATATTATTCATTCCATTTTTGCCCCCCTGCCCAGTGCCCCACCCCCCGTAAATATTTCCGAAGTCGGCATAACCTTCACCCCATATCGCCAAAGTATAGATAATTATAGGGATTATAACAATATTTAATGCTTGGGAAGAAAGAAATTAAATCAATTAATAATTTTTAAACTGCTTGTTCTAAACCTTAGAGTAATTTTACACACGATAATGTCTACTTAGCTTAACATTATTGCTCTTTGCCTTTTTTAAGTTTCCTATATTTTATCATACAGAGAGTTCCAATAAACATGGGAATAAAGGGACGACTTTAAAATCGGCTTCGTCCTCCAGATATTCATTGTAAGTAATTATTCAAATATGCAAAAGAAAAAATCGTATGTTACTCTAAAATACTGCAGGGATTTCCTAAATGTTGTTAAAATGCATGGAGATATTAAGAATCTAAGATGCAATGACGCAGACCACTTGGAAGTCGTCCCTAATTTCGTGCAAACATTTTCCATGTCTCAAAACGTCTTGAAAATTTCGATGCATATTCTTTTTTTCCAATTTTGGTTCTCATATTTTTGTCAAACATTGAGAAAATAGGGACTATACTTAGTTCGATTTGATATGAAAATTTTCTTTCTTTCATCTGTAAACTTGATACTTTCTGTGTCACATTCTTTGTGGGTAACCCTGTATGTATGGATCATGATTTTGTAAAGACGCGTTTTATCAATTTACATTTTCATGAATTTAATATTTAGCATTTATGCCTCAACCAGATATTTCCACCAGGTTTTTATTCGGGGCGTCATACTGTGAAATTCAACGGGTATTACACTGCACATGACGACGCAAATTTATGAAACAAAATTCTATCAATTTTTAGCGCAGGGGCGTACGAGGGGGGGGGCAGGTCCCCTTGAGGGGGACACCCATATAAAAAATACTTTAAAATCTCACTTTTTGCCTTAGCTAAAAAAGTTTCATTAAAAAGGTTTAATCAATACTGCCTTAAGTGTAAGTATATCTTTGATATCATTATTTACAATTATACATGTATATACATATGTATGGTTTCTATGAAAATATAGATATTTTCTAAGCAACGTTTCCGTCTCTATTTTTCACCCATTGAAGCTTATCAGTATTAAGAGGAAGTGTCTGATAAGTCCACTAAAGAAAATTACATAAATAATTTATTAACGCTTGTTATACGGAAGTCTGTAATTGTATATGATCGAAAAATTTACATAGTTAAAAAGGTCTCAAAATGCTCTCATACGCCCCTGTTTTAGCGGATTGCTGGATTTTCATATTTGCGCATTTGTAAGTATTCTACGTTATTGCATATTTATATCTATATAATACAACAAGACATTCATATATATGTTCCCTCTGGCCGGCCAATTGGCTGGTCCGAATGGGCAGACATTTTTTCGAATTTTTTTCTTTCAAATTTTTTTTTCCATTTTTTTTTTGTGGGCAACGCCGGGCCCTTCAGCTATTTTATTTATAAAACCCTATTTCCTGGGGGGCTAGAAACCTATATTTATGTCTTATAAGTTTCTACGGGGTAAATTAAACTATAAAATGACCAACTAATGTCGACATACAAATTGGTGCCTTTCAAAGGATATAAACACAATCTGACTTGACGCACAATTGTGCTTACGAGCAGGAGCCGTGGTTACGCACATTCTTACGCTGATTTTTATCAGATAATTGATTTGTATGGAGCTGCAGATTATATATACGCACTGTATTTATGGCTATGAAAGAAATGTTTAAAGTAAATTAGGCGATATTTATTAGTTTAACTCTGGTTATTTATTATACTTTAAAGAGAATGTTCATGAAAAATTAAAGGGTTTGCAAGTTTATCTAAAATGGATCGTTAACAGTGTTAAGCCTATCTGATATTTCTGAAAAAATATACTAAACTTAAACTCAAATAATAATAATAAATAGCTAATTTATCAAAGACATGTGTATTCGCGAAAAATGAAACTAGATAGCCTATTGGCTAATCCCGAATTGAAATTGGTTTTGATCGCTACTGTCTTTAATGAGTAAATGGTTAAAAAAGGCGCATATACCCATACCCAAGAGAGTAGAACCCATATAAATTGACGTTAGCTCATTACTAAGTTTTACGCATACGTTATTTTTTGTTTATAAATAATATTTTGGAAGATTATTTCCTTTCAAAATTAAACTCCAGCACATTCTAGCATGTATCCATATTTTAAATAGTTTAGTAGCTTTTTGAATTTTTCAATGTTGATCTGAGAAAAAAGCTAATAAATGAGGATTTGACGCATTTTTGTGCTATAATTAGTTAAACAAAATCCTGTTTTTACTTATTATAGAACCCTATACGTATAAATACCCATAAACCTGTATTTATTTTAGCGAAAAAATACATTTCTGCTTATTAAGCAATTTATTTCAAACACTCCCTAGAATATATTGGCCAGTTCTATACACTGCACCACTTATATAATAGGCGTGTAAAGATTTCAATCTTTAGTTAATGTTTTTCAATCAGAATTTTATAGTTTTTTTGCGCATTTCAGAGCAAATCTTAAAATTGGAAACACTTATTGTTTGTGAGAGGATATTCTGAAATACAATCCCATAATTCTATATGTTGTAAACTTTAAACAAGGTCCATTAGGTAGACTGTAGAGTATACATAAATGCTGTCAGGGGGTGCAAAGGTCCTACCGCCCCCCTGTATACACCCCTGGGTCGACTCTGTAGAGTATGCATAAATGTTGACAGGGGGTGCAAAGGTCCTGCTGCCCCTCTCCCATGTATCCGCCCCTGGGTTGACTCTGTAAAGTTTTCATAAATGTTGTCAGGGGGGTGCAAAGGTCCAGCTGCCCCTCTCCCATGTATCCGCCCCTGGGTTGACTCTGTAGAGTTTTCATAAATGTTGTCAGGGGGTGCAAAGGTCCTGCTGCCCCTCCCCCTGTATTAGCCCCTGGGTCAAGTCTGTAGAGTATGCATAAATGTTATCAGGGGGGTGCAAAGGTCCTGCTGCCCCTCTCCCATGTATCCGCCCCTGGGTTGACTCTGTAGAGTATGCATAAATGTTGTCAGGGGGGTGCAAAGGTCTTGCTGCCCTTCCCCCTGTATCCGCCCCTGGGTTGACTCTGTAGAGTATGCATAAATGTTGTCAGGGGGGTGCAAAGGTCCTGCTGCCCCTCCCCCTGTATCCGCCCTTGGGTCGACTCTGTAGAGTATGCATAAATGTTGTCTTCTGATATTGAAAGATTACATTTTGGTCTCATTTTTCTTTATCTCAATACCTGATTTGAACTTTTTAGGCAGATAATTTTATTGAATGTAAATAGTATTTACTAAGCAGAATATACCTGTTAATCAATATATAAACAGTATTTACTAAGCAGAATATACCTGTTAATTATACATAATTTTTTGTAGGACTATGCAACGTTCCGAAAACGAAATGGAGGGTATCGAATATAACTTGAAGAATCCGTTCACGAACGGCAAAACCCGTTTAATTTTTAACCGTTAACGAAACGAATTAGCCGTTTTTAGAAAAAAAAATTAACCGTAGAAAACTAAAACGAAAAGATTTTTTTAAAACGGTGACTTTTATTAACTTGTTTTATTCTGTATTCTGTAATAACGGTACCGTTATTGCTCTTGAAAATTTTCCAATAACGCCGTTAATAAAATTGATATTGTTAACTAACAGTAACTTTAAAACAAAGGAAAATACAGTTAATGAAACGAAGTTTCGTTCTTACCCTCTAAAAATAACGGCTACCTGAGATTTTATTTTTTTTATATTTTTGGCAAAACAGCTTAAAAAGGTTGGAACGTGCCCAGTCCTTATTTTGTGTCTTTTTAGGTCGAAATGACAAAAACTAGAAAAAGAGCTGAACACTCGCCAACAATTTTAATTTTCGTCTACCTTTATCTCAGCAACCTAGGATATGGTATAGAGCATGGACGACCTTAGGTATTTCAAAATATGTATGAACTCTGAATTATAACAACTAGTTCAAGAGCATACACCATCAAAGCTGGAACCTTTCGTGTTTGATACCTTAATCCCGATCGCTCAATCTTGATATCCGCAGTGGGCAATTTAAAATTTTATTCTGCATGATTTCTTGATTTTGAATATCTTCAGTATATTTCTTTTCTCATTAGTTGAACGCAAAATTCCCTGGCTTCTGATTTGCTCTTAGTTTTCTCAGAAGACACTTCACGGAGTGTCGAATAAAGATTAAATTAATCTGTAGGTTATCAAAGATTGAGATTAATGATTGATCTCGATATTAGAAAATTCCCAGCTCAGGTTACAAAGACAAAGGGATAATAAAATTAGAGTTGGTGGCAAGTATTCAGTTTCTTTCCTCTTTTTTCCTTAATCTGGGATCCCTTTTATTACAATTTTTAATAACTCTTTACTCCCCCCCCCCCCCCCCCCCCCCCAAACAAACACATTTAAAGACTCTATAAACATCACAAACTTTATTATACGTTTGTTTATACTAAGTACAAAGCTAAACAAATATATAGTTTAACCAAACAATTAGTTAAATAAAGGGACAACGTTTAAGCGAGACTGCATTAGTTTATCCTCATCAGAACTTTTGTGTCGTGAATCCTGGGATCAAGCATTGATTTCCTCTTGTTCAGATCTTCGATATATCCTGGGATGGTAAAACCCTGCAAAGATAACTTTGATGAAGGATCAAGCTTTTATCCTCAAATTTCCAAGTGCATATATTGGAAAGAGATCAAGATGTTTAAGAGGGTACTCCATACAATAATACAAGTTCCGATCTTTGTTTGTATTGGAATAAATCCAGGCAAGCTAATTTCTAATCCATTATTAAAAATACGTGTCAAAACTTGCCATAAAAATAAAAAAATATTAAATATAATGAATTAACGTTTCAAAGTTAAAAAAAACACTGAAAACTCTCGTTCATTTGAGTATACAGGGTTACAAATGGTGAGACTTCAGAGACGATTGTACAACTACCATGTCTATCTGGACACTCCCTTTAAACCTTGTTTCTCTTTATTTCAAAACGTTAAGTAAATCATTTAAAGGCTATATTGAAGGCAAACTACCAACTTAAACCTTCATATCGTTATATTCAATGAGTGTTTATACTTAGATCGTTATAAAAGTCTTCTCGTTTGAGGGTAACCCTGTACACTGTACATACAGACTATATAGACGGCGAAACAGGACCAAACAACAAAAAAATCATCCTCTTTGATAAAGTAATGTCAATAAGTTCTTTAGAAAAAGCTAATTTTTTCAAATCTGGACCTTTTTCCAAAAATTTGGCGTAGTTTATATTCGTTTGTATGGAGATATATTAAGAGCAAGTTATTACGCAAAATATGATCCTGCATATTAAAAACTAAATAATCCAAATAAGGCTTTAAACTTATTGTTTCATTTTGAGCAAAAAAATTTCCCTTAAAGATAGGTTTATGTTTTAACCTTGTTGTATGGAGTTTATTAAAGGGTATATAAGCATAATTTCAAGTAAACCTCAACGAAAAAAGGTAATGTCCGATTAACAACGGTACACTTAAAACCAAATAATGTGGAAGATGTTGACGATTTCCTGTCGGTTTAAGAAAGTTTAGTTCTAGAAAATTGCGCAAGTCGGTTTCGTAGAAAAACCATAATTAACATTAATCAGTTTTCTAAATTATAAACATTATCTAATTGATAATTGATCAGACAAAGCTTTAAAAGATGCTTACAGTTACATTAAGTTAAACCTTTCTTAAATTTTTTCCTCTGAAACAATGACACTCTTTTTAGACAACCAGGGGGGGCAAAACCCCCTCCCCCCCCCCAACAGTTATAAAGTTTGTTAAAATACAGAAGATAATGTTGAAGAAAATGGATTTTTTCGTTGTTATTGAACTTCCAGAACTTAGGCTTTGTTCACTGAGAGAGGGGCAGCATGCATTTTTGATGTTTAAAGGATTTTTGACTTTTAAACACTACACATGACCATATTCTTAGAAAAGAAATGTCTCTAGTCTACACAGCGCTGTAGCAAAAATGTATTTTGATATGAGAAAAAAAGGAAACTGTTTGTTAAGAGACATAAATCGTTTTGTTGAAAGTATTCAGTTTTCCTCAGAATAAAACTAAACTTAAGAAGAATACAATTTAAAAATAAACCATAAGTCGTAAAAACCTTGAAAGTTTTTTAATAAAACGAAAATGATGCTCAAGTCTAGGTGGTGATCCTAGATAAAATAGAATTTAGATGACTTATGTCGTTTTCACCATACTGCAGAGGGTTACAGTAAAAATTGAAAAAGGAAATTTAGCTATGGTACTAGCCACTGACATACAGTACATTAGATTTAAAAAGTTGCGGCAAGTATCTTTGTAATCTGTACTAATGTTTAGGGGTTTGTTTACAAAAATTGCAGACAGACTAGTTGAAAATTAAATTTTAAAGGATTTAGAACGAATCCAATAAACGTTAAATTGCTGAACCTATCCGGCCCCATTTCACAAGACCCAAGGGAAGGTTTAAGCGTCCTAAAAAAATGTCGACATTTATTTTACTTTTAAAAATGTACCAATTTAAGCAAAAAGGAAACACACATTTTAGAACGATTTTAAGAGCGACTTTCAGTGCAACAGTTAAAAGCTAAATTAATGAATGGGAGAAGTCTAGTTTTTATTAAACTTCTTTTAATAAATATGAAAAAATACTCTACAGATTGACCCCGAGAAGTAAAGAGTATTCAATGACCTTTTTAAATGACGAGGTCATGGTGAACAATTGTACAATTTTCAGCATTAGCGCTCTCTTCTCTTGTATATCTATTATTTTATGGTGGTAATATACCCTTATTTTGTATTAAAAATGACGAGACTGACTTGTATGCAGTACGTTTAAACTGGTTAATGCACATAAACTAACCAGAATTAAGCCTTTTAGCATAACATGCAGCAATGCAGGGGCGATACAGGATTTAAGTGAGGGGAAAATGTTTTGATTTGATTGACATATAGATTATGTAATTCAATCCAATGATTGCAAATCAAATAAAAAAAATAATAAAAGTGCTCTTGTTGTAGAAAGTAAATAGACTGACGCAGTTAAAATATCATAGTTATTATATCTAGGTAGGTCGATACCCATGTATATATTCTAACCAAACGCCTATCTTTTATTTAGTTTTATGGAAATTTTGCGTAACCCTTTAACAGATGCGTGCCGCACAGTAACCAGCAAAAAAATTCTCCGAAAAAAATTTTCGGAAATAGTCCAAAATTTTGGCACTAAAAAGTCAAAAATTTTCGGAAATAGTCCAAAATTTTGGCACTAAAAAGTCATAATAAAGTCTTAGCATTTTGAGACTTTATTTTCTAGGACATTTTTTCATGTTCCGAATAGATTTTATAAAAAAAACGTCTCCCCGGAAAAAAAGTCCCTTATAGTGGAAAATGCATGGGAACATAGGATGTTTATAACCATGGGAAAAAGGGACTTGAAACAAGTCCTTTTTATGAAAACTTGATTTCATTTTCCCGAGACTTGGGCTTTTTTTCTTCAGAGGACTTTAATTCCTATGATCTTATTTCATGAGGCTTTATTGAGAGCCCCCATATTATTTTTAAAAAAAGTCCCGGGAATCTAAAACTCAGAATTTTTTTCTAGTGACATTATCTAGGACTTCAGAAATTTGGGACTTTATTACCAAAGTTTTTATTTCCAGTTTTTTTCAGAAATTTTTTTTCCTGTGACTTTCTTACATAGATTCGTGCCCCTAAGGGGGGGGGGCATGTGCATCCATTGCCCCCCAGTGTGCCTCTGCTGTACACTCATAAATTATTCTAAATGAAAGATGTATATATAGACCTAAAATACTAACCAAGTTTATTTGCCGTCCTATAAACCTATTTGGCAACATGTTAACGGTATACGATTTAACCCCTTTCATGTAATCGATAATTGATCAGATCGACTTGTTTGAACTTCAAAGCTAGATTTTTAAATAGGTTTGCAGGATGTATATATCTTAGCACAGAGGTTGATTGAGAAGGGTTTGCAACAGTTACCACAAGAATTATAATATCTAACGAATCCATCTCGTGAATTTTCTTCATACTTATTCAACTGCACGGTGCGTGAACGGCGCTGCATTTTTGAAGTAATTCCCGGGACATATAACTTGTAAACAAGTTTCTTAACAGGCCCACTCAAATATAAAGGTAATGAGAGGAGGGGAGATGTTAACAAAATTAAGAATTGGGCGTTTTGTAATTAAATCTTGTTTAATGTTGATTAGAATATTAAATTGCAAGGAAAGGTCTCCATGTTAATTGCGAATGTTGGCAGAAAAGAGTGGGTGTCCGTGTACATACATGGAATAGATGGAAAAGAATAGAGTTAGAGAATAAAGAGTGGGGGGCGGATAATACAAAAAAGTTGCAGAATGACAAAAACTTCTCGTCCTAGCCACATTATCCTAATTTTCTCGTCCGAACTACCTCGAAATCCTCGTCCTTCGTTTATTATGTGTTGAAAAGTTTCTAATTCTTGAAGATAAAACTATTTTTAACAAATCTGGCCACGTTAGGGCAAAAAATATGGATAGACTAAAGTATTGCAATGATTAAATCATGTTTGAATCTTCACACCCATGAGAATTAAGTCAAACTTTATTTAGGTAAAACTTAAAACTCTTCTGCCTCCGTAATGGCCTACCTTCGCGATATGAAATAAATACCAAAATATTTGGCATACCTATGCCTATCATTTTTCCCATGGAACCACCCGGAAAAAATCTGTGGTTTTCACTATAATTAAGAAAAAAGATATAAGTTCTATAATCTCGGAATTATTTGCGGCATTCTACACCAGGAATATCTGAAAATGCGCGTAAAAAAGGTGATCATTTTTGAAGACATAGAACTCGAAAACTTTAATTCAATAGAATTTTTTTTTTGGATTTACTAAAATTCAATATTTCATTTATGCCCTAACTTGGCCCGATTCTTAAAAAAATTGTTTTATCTTGGAGGATTAGAATAATATTGGAAGGAGGAGGATTTAGAGGTGGCTCGGACGAAAAAATGAGGAGAATGTGGCTCGGACTGAAATTGCTGTGGCTGGCCTTCCTCCCCTCGTTCCACGGTGCTTAAACTTATATTTTTCCTTCTTGTGCTTAAAATTTTCAATTTTTAAACAGAATTTAGTTAAGTCGAAGTATTTTTTTTTCAAAGTTCATATTGACAACTATTTTCAATTTAAAAATGTTTAAATCCTGGTCGCTAGGAAGTATATTTCATCTTATTTTATTGTGCCAGCTGAGAATAAAAGTGACATTTTTATGCGTTTCCAAAGAATTTGTTTGCAAGTTGGGAGTATAAGAACAATCAAAACCTAGAACATGGAAACTTGACATTTTTTTGTAAAAAAAATCCTTCATATTCTCCATTTTTATTGTTTAATAACTTAAACTCCTGATAGATCAGTTGTAGTGACATGTATAGATATATATATACCCCTGAGAACTACACTTATTTAAATTCAGCTATTCGCATCGTAGTGCCAGTGCCATGGGATCAAATGCATACTCACTGGAACTACAAAGAGTAATGCCATTCCCATTCAGAATCAGTTCCAACCGAATGGTACTACTCATGAATCATGATCCATACCAGAGCTGCAACTTGCAATCCATAGCACCAATACTACTCAGCATAGTTTTATTGCGATGAACCGTCTTATCAGAGCTGTACTCCGTCGAAAATTTCTTATGTGCATGACAATGGACCATCCATTTGTCTCACAATTTTTATCATTTTCATTAATTATAAATTGCAACAATTTAGCATGACTTCCATGACTGAATCAATGTCAGAGAATCTATTTATATATTAACATTAGAGGCTCTATATGAGACCATTGAAGATTTAATAAATTTAATTAATGTTAATATTAACATAAAAATGTTAATGTTAATAATTAATATTAACATATAAATAAACATCAATTGCTTAAAGTCAATGTTAATGTTAATGTTAATGTTAACGTAAATGTTAACTTTATATACTGACAACCATAAACTTTAATGAATTGTTTAAAGTCAATGTTAATGTTAATGTTAATGTTNTGACAACGATAAACTTTAATGAATTGTTTACAGTCAATGTTAATGTTAATGTTAATGTTAATATTAACATTATATACTGATAACCATAAACTTTAATGAATTGATTAAAGTAAATGTTAATGTTAATGTTAATGTTAATGTTAATGTTAACGTTAATGTTAACTTCATATACTGACAACCATAAACTTTAATGAATTGTTTAAAGTCAATGTTAATGTTAATGTTAATGTTAACCTTATATAATGACAAGCATAAACTTTAATGAATTGTTTTAAGTCAATGTTAATGTTAATGTTAATATTAACATTGTTGTAGACGAGCAGTCTCATTGTAACAAGGACACGGAGGGGCTTACAACCATGAATACCTATTCAAGGGGACATTTGTTTTTTGTACACCCTGGTGGTATTATTCGCTATTGGGCACCATTGTACAGGTCTGAAGATCCTACTCAAGTTTCTTTGCCAACTATAAATTTTTTTTCACATATTATACAAGTTTGTACAGTTGCCATGATCTCAACCATTTTTTTTTGTTCTATGACAACAAGTGTAATTTAGAACGGTTAAAACTGTGAGATTGTAACCCCAAAGATTTTACAAAAGAGGCAAGGCTGGGATTTTCAGTTTTTAATAAAATAAATAAAGGAGTTGATGGCCTTCATATAAAAAATCATGTACGGGTTGAATGTAGGAATGAATATCCAAAAGTAATTGAAAATCCAAGATGAACTTTTGAACGTCCAAACACTAAGGCTGCAGAGCAACCTTTCGTTTGGCTAGGACGATTCAAAAGAGTGCTTAACTCTATGAGCAAGAGAAAACATCATTTTTTTCTTCATTCTCTAGTTCGAGAAAGGAATGAATATACAGAGTGGTGTTTTAGCCTTAATATTATTACACCAAAACTCCCTCAGGCTAGGGGAGATAAACTTATGGTTGCCCCTGTTAATTGAGTTCAGTTATTTATTTTGTCAATTTTGTCTATGTCTCCAAACGATTTTGATTTATGTATTTATTGTGTTCATTTATTTTTTAATACATAACTTTGTTTTATTAATGACGATTTATTTAACTTTGTTTTATCAACGACCATTTATTTTTTGTATACAGAACTTTGTTATATTAATGACGATTTATTTAACTATGTTTTATTAACGACTATTTATTTTTTGTATACATAACTTTGTATTATAAAATTTTTGACCATTTTTTTTTTTAATAACCTTTTATTCTAAATATATTATTTGTCTATTTTTATAATACACTATATTTTATTATATTTTTATAAAGTTTATGGTTGTTAGTATATAATGTTAACATTAACATTAACATTAACATTAACATTAACATTGACTTTAGGCAATTCATTAAAGTTTATGGTTATCAGTATATAAAGTTAACATTAACATTACCATTAACTTTAAGCAATTCATTAATTCACCAAGATTATTAAGGAATCCGGGATTCTGGTATACAACCTTTAACCTTATCTCTATGCTTCTCCACAAAAACCCTTCTTAGTGTTCTCTATGTCGCGGTCCACTCCATTATTTTATACAACTTCATTTTTTGCCGCCATATCCACCCAGCGGCGACTCCCCCTTCATTAACCCCCCCCCCCCCTTGTTGCTGATAGTATGAGTGGTCAAGTATAGTATGTATATATGCTCTGGGGAAGGTTAAGCATATAATACTAGAATTAAAATATACAGAAACCACTGTCAGCCAGCAATTATTAATTGATAAAGGAATAAAAGGACGGGTTTTCAGGATTTCAAGGTAATCCGTTTAATAGAAGAAATAGTTTTACTTTATCAAACATATTTCTATTTTTTTGCTTCTCAAAATGAGCAAAAGTTTTCAAAGATTTGCGCAAAAAAAGACAATATGATCGAGAACTTCAAATGAATACAAGCTTTTTGATTAAGTGAATCATGCCAATCAAAGGACCCCCGAAATCAGTTATAATGATATGGAATGGGGGTGAGACACAGTGATTCAATTAAGGTTGCAATCTCTTACGTAAAAATTGATGAGAAAGGAATTGAGTTTTTTCCAGAAACTCAAATTTTCTCATCCCTATACATCATAAGCCCTGTATCTTTCGATTATGATGGTGTGTAAACCTTTGATATTTCAAACTAAGATTCTCTGATCTAAGAGAATTCATAGTTCGAAACATCTAAGGTTTACGACATTGGGTTACAAACATATAGGGATTAGAAAATCTGAGTTTGTAGCAAAAACTTTTAGAGTTCTATAATATGCATTTCACAAAACAAATGCATCAGCTCTAGTCATCTAATTAAACCAAAGGCAAAAGCGTTGCGATCGGTCTGGATCATTGTTGTGAGGAAAAGCACGAAAATACTGGGAATATTTTTGAGTACAAAATGCATGCATACGGCCAAAAACTGTTTTGATGAATAAGTGGTCGGCTTCCGGGGGATAGGCACATATGGTCAATACAGAGCGTCCCATATCATATTAGATTATCTTCAATCTTTAACACCAAAATAAATCCTTAATACTCGAAAAACTTATCGTTTTTTGCAAGAAAATTCTTATATAAGCCTTATTTTATTTTTCAAACTGATTAATTCTAATCAAATTTTCTGATTAGTCCCGAAAATCGTAATTTAGACCCGTTCTCAGTCTAATATGATGTGGGACACCCTGTACAATTTTGACAGTTGTGAAATTTATGTTAGTAAACTGTATAGTGTACAGTTAGTTTAGTTCCACTTACCAGTTTAATTCTAAAATTATAAATTTGAGGTTTAGTGATAAATATGTGTTTACTCTCTCAGTCACAACCCTGGGGATTTAACCCTTACAAAGTCACAGGAATACGGTAGGTTTGGGGGGATAGGGGCTGTGTACACATTTAACTGTGACCTATTATGACTGCTTATTTTGTCAAAACAATAAAAAAGGTATTGAGTTTTTGCCGCACACTTAGATGTTCTAATCCCTATATCTTTGCAACCTGATAAGGTATACCTTTGATATTTCAAACAGATTATTTTCTCTATCATCATTCATAGTTTGAAATATCTACAAAGTTGGGATTCTAATGTAGCCAATATTGTAAATTAGGTTGTACATTGTTCATATAGTAATTACACAAATCCTGTATTGCAATTAACCCATTCAATGTAATTGTAAGTATGTATATATAACTCGATCATACGCATATTGTGATTGTTTTAACTACGTTATCTATAACAGAGCACCACTTGTAATTACGCTGTGTATGACCCAATTCTAATCTATACTAAAGAAATAAACCTCAGTTTATAGAGTAACCCCGTACTGTTAAATGCGAGAGAGTAATCCTGAAATTCTGTTTCGATAACACAGGTCGATAACAGTCCCCATCATTTGGGAGTGACATATACAGCTTGTTGACAGCTAGGCTTGTGTCCCTGTGTGGCATTTAAAGCGGATTGAAACCCTGTGTTGATCAAACCAGGTTGGATCGTCTCCATCATTTGGTATCGATTTGGCATTTACAGAACTGAATTAATATCTTGTTGGATAGCTATCCTTGTGTCCCTTTGTGGCATTTAGAGCCAGGTGGGTTATGTCCTGGTTGACTTTGATAGTGGATGGGTTGGACCTGGATAGAAACGTTTCGAGAACTTGTTATGGAGTAGGTGTTTAGTACACTAAGATATAGGGATTAGTAAATTAGAGTTTGTGGCAAAAACTCAATTTCTTTGTAAGGAAAGGACGGAGTTGGAAGGCTTGGATTATATCTAACTGTTTGTTTATATTAAACCATGTTCCTGAATCCTGTGCAGTTCTATAATACGTCCCTGCAGTAAAATGTGCACAACCTCTAATCTCTCTACCTTCAGTAGACATACCCTGCTCATGAATTTACGCTTTAAACAGGGTGTCCAAAAATGATGGGGCCAAAATTCTAGAATTCTAATGCGTACTTTTTTGGGGATTCACTGCAAATCTATTAATCTGTTTATGTCTAGTTGGGCGCCTGTTTATAGTGCAGACAAACGAAGTAAGTACACAGACGTACTATACTGACAGACACATACACATCTAGACAGACAGATGTACTATACTGACATACACATACACATCTAGACAGACAGACGTACTATACTGACAGACACATGCACATCTAGACAGACAGATGATTATGTGAGCCGGCCCTCAAAGACCGAAGTTTGCGTGCTTGAATTCTGATAAAAGTATTCACCAAGATTATTAAGGAATCCGGGATTCTGACTTCATTTCATCATTGCACACAGACAGTACGGACACACTTACAGAGACAAATATAGACACAGACTTAAATATACGTTTGTTTATACTAAGTACAAAGCTAAACA
>NW_019402093.1:0-7497 GCF_000591075.1 Eurytemora carolleeae
GATATATTTCTCTTGACCGACTGTCAATGACCTCTGTATGTAAGACTGGACCAAACATGTCGGTTCAGCCGTTATGACGTTTTTTGAAATCAAAGAAAGAGACCGACAAGTCAAATTTCTGCATAAGATAGGTTTATTATATATTTTGATTTTGTTTTCAGTGTATTCTGTGATTATTTGGTATACAGGGTGAACAAAGTATTTTTATTATTTATTAATCAACATCCAGGGTAAACTCGGATTGACAGTATGTGGGAGAATGATATTCAAAATTACTAGGGCTCAAACATTTATTTGTAAATTAAGACATAAACTTATAAACATAATGCAGCACAACTAAACTTCAACCAAACCTTAAACAAACCTAAACCAAACCTTAACAAAACTGTTACCAAACCTTCACCAAACCTTAACCAAACCTTAACCAAACCTAAACCAAACCTCAAGCAAACTTAACCAAACCTTAACCAAACCACAACTAAACTTAACAAAACCTTAACCAAACCTCAACCAAACTTCAACCAAACCTAAACCAAAACTTAACCAAACCTCAATCAAACGTCAACCAAACGTCAACCAAACCTAAACCAAACCTTAACCAAACCTCAACCAACCCCAATTCAAAGCTTAACCAAACCTAAACCAAACCTAAACCAAACCTCAACCAACTCCAATTCAAACCTCAACCAACTCTAAACCAAACATCAACCAAACCTCAACCAAACGTCAACCAAACCTCAACCAAACGTCAACCAAACCTCAAACAACCCCAATTTTAACCAAGCCTTAACCAAACCTCAACCAATTTTAACCAATCCTCAACCAAACGTCAACCAAACCTAAACCAAACCTCAATCAAACATCAATCAAACGTCAACCAAACGTCATCCAAACCTCAACCAAACCTTAACCAAACGTCAACCAAACGTCAACCAAAACTCAACCAAGCCCAATTCAAAGCATAACCAAACTTAAACCAAACCTAAACCAAACCTCAACCAACTCCAATTCAAAGCTTAACCAAACCTCAACCAACTCCAATTCAAAGCTTGACCAAACCTCAACCAAACCTCAACCAAACTTTAACCAAATCTTAACCAAACCTCAACCAAACTTAACCAAACCTTAACCAAACCTCAACCAAACCTCAACCAAACCTCAACCAACCCCAATTCAAAGCTTAACCCAACCTCAACCAACCCCAATTTAAACCTCAATCAAACCTCAAACAAACCTCAAACAATCATAATCCAAACTAGTGTATAGAGTCTAGTGTCTTGTGCATAAGAGTATATTGTCTAGTGTCTAGCATTTAGGATATGATGTCTAGTGTCTAGCGTCCAGGAAATGATGTCTGATGTCTTGTGTTTAAGATATGATGTCTAGTGTCTAGCGTCTAGTATATGATGTCTGGTGTCTAGCGTCTAGGATGTTATGTCTAGTGTCTAGCGTCTAGGATATATAATATCTGGTGTCTAGCGTCTAGGATGTTATGTCTAGTGTCTAGCGTCTAGGATGTTATGTCTAGTGTCTACCGTCTAGGATATCATGTCTAGTGTCTAATGTCTAAAATATGATATCTCGTGCTTTATGTCTACACTGCAAACAACTTTGTTTACGACGCCACCTAGTTTTTGCTGGCCAGGATTTCGAGGTTAAAAACAGAATCGTAAAAATTCAGTAAAATTCGGAATTTAGCAAAGTCTCCTGTCATCATAAAAATCTAAACTATGCATTGTAGAATTCATTTAAAACAAGGATACAAGTTGCTTTATAAATATTATTAAAGTAACATAACTACCTACAATTTTATTTTGCAATTTTTTAGTATTGTAAACAAATAAAGGAAGTACTGTAAACAAATAAAGGGAGTACTGCAGACAAATCAATGGTGTACTGCAGACAAATCAATGATGTACTGCAGACAAACCAATAGTGTACTGCAGACAAATCAATGGTGTACTGCATAAAAGGGACTATGTAGTACTGTACTGTATACAAGTACAGGAAGTACTGTACGTTCATAAATACAGGGAGTACTTTAAAAAAATGGAATACTGCAAAAAAAAGAGTACCGTAAACAAGGACAAGAAGTATTATACGTAAACAAATATAGAGAGTACAAATTTGTAAAAACAAATACATGGAATGCTGCAAAAAAAAAAAACAGGAAGGATTGTAAATAATCAACCAATATATATTTAATGACACCAACTCAAATTTCATGTATATTTTTTATATCCGTCATTTATCAATTTTCATTTTCATTAATCACGTATGTATAAATTTATATACATTCATGTTTTTATCTATAAAGTATTTACTGATATATATTACTGTTTTTATTTATCATGTATTAATTAATATATATATACATTATGTTTTTATTTATCATGTTTTAATTCATATATATACAGTTATGTTTTTATTTTTCTTATTTATCATGTATTAATTAATATATATACATTATGTTTTTATTTATCATGTATTAATCAATATATATACATTTATGTTTTTACTTATCATGTATTAATTAATATATATACATTTATGTTTTATTTATCATGTATTAATAAATATATATACAGTTATGTTTTTATTTATCATGTATTAATTAATATATATACATTTATGTTTTTATTTATCATGTATTAATTAATATATATACATTTATGTTTTATTTATCATGTATTCCTTCATATTTTTAAGCAAATCTATTTTTACATATTTAAATTGATAACTTAAAGTTACAGGTGTTTAATATAGAGATGAATGTTTCTAAATTCTTTTCAAATTATGCTGATTTGATTTATTATTAAATTAAGGCCTTATTCTTAAGTTAAAGCTTGGGTGTAAAGTTGACCTTTCAAACTTCATAAATATTCCTTAAAATGCAATTTTCAACAATTTTTTTAGATAAAAAAACAAACAAATTATTTTTGTTAAAAAATATTTAATTCAAAACAACACTTTTGGAAAAGGTTGGACTTTAATCAATTGCGGAACTCAATACAGAAAAAGAATTTCAAACAAATTTTGAATTCGTATCTTCAATAAAACTGTGAAATGACATTTATCATGCTCCCACTTGTTGCATCAATATCAATAATAATTCATTTTTAGATTCAGCTAGATATAAGAGAATCAAGAATGAAGTTAATAAAAATCTACAATTCTCTTTAAAATATATTCTTGTAATGAGCGTTTTTTAAAACGAAAACTCTTTAAATTTATTTGTGAGAATTTTTGTCCTGAAAGAAAAAGCTAAAAGATTATTTTATGATAAATTTATAATTATTTTTGTTCCTCATAATATATGATTAAAGATAATCGTTAAATCAACATTTCTATAGTATTTTCAGGTTAATAGTTCAGTTTTTTTTACTGTTGGTTGGTTCTTTTAAATTTATTCAATCTTCATCCTGTGTTGTACTAGACCGAGTTAGAGTTCCAAGAAGTTTAACACNCCCCCCCCCCTCCTTACTTGAAAACATCAGTGGCTTGAACTTCTTAAAGTAAAACAGCTAGTTCTGCGTCCTCCCCTCAGCTCTCCTTTAATATATCCGGTGAGGAAAAGCCCTCTCATTGGTCGAAACTCTAGCTTGCCCTCTCTGATTGGACGAATTGAATTCAAACGCTTCTGATTGGTCGAAACCTTCAAAGTGTACTCCGATTGGTTGAGAGTTTGGAGGATTTCGCATGTTTTTCCCTTGAGGGCTGCAAAACTAGACTTAAGCAAAGGAATCTAGACAGGAGAAAAATCTTTAAATATCCCGTGCTTATCTCCACACACCCCTGGGCTAACCGTTATGGGATCCCAAATATGGGGGGAGCTGGGTATATTTATAATATATGCAGCTAGGACTAGCTCACCACGTCTAATAATCATATATATATATATTCCGTACACAGGCCGTATAAAGACGCCCTTAAACAAACATAAACATGCATTTTTTAAGACGAAGGTTTAAACGAATTTCTCAATTAGTTTTAACAATGGGACCATGCCTATATTCTCAACTAGCTATATGTGTAAAACAGTACGATATTGAACGAAACGAAATTTTTAAAAGTAGATTTAATTAGATATATTTGATTCATTTATGACTTTTCTGCTTATCTACATCTTTTATGTTCATTTTATTTGCTTTGTTGTCTCATTAGTTAATATTCTTACAATAGAACAGACTTTTTTGTTTTGCTTAAACTCGGTTAGACTTTTTTTTTGTCTAATAAGGTAATGAAAAAAAAGAATCTTTCACATTTTTTTTTCTCAATTATGAAGTTGCGAAAACACAAAGGGGGGAGGGAAGGGGGGACTTTCCAACCAAATCAAGATATGGCCATAAAATGGGGCTTTTTTATTAAGATTTTTTTAAGTACCCCTTCATTCAAAAATTATTATGGAAAACTAATTTTTGTTCTCTTTATACCAGATCCTTTGAAGATTGAAGAGGGTGTTTTTTTTCGTAAAAATTGAACACACTTAGCCAATTTATACACTCTAAGTTACAAGTCAAAAAATCTCTTATTTAACAGCAAACGTATGATGGCTTCCAAATTAATGACGAAACATCGCATATATTTGACAAAAAATCGCTTTTATTAAACAAAAAATCGCTAATTTGGCAGTCATCCAATTTTTGCTGCCGAAAATACGATTTTTTGTCGAATATATAATGGGACACCCTGTATACTAAGGATTGTATATCTGAGACTAATTGACAATAAAGCTGGTATATTAGCAGAGAGATATCTTAGATTAAACTTACTTTGCATTCCAAGCTAAACCAAATCTAAAAGTTGGCTTTTTATAATGAAGGGTTAATGGAGGGGGGGGGGGGGGGGGTTTGAATGCATGAACAGTTGTTTTATATCAAAAATTTATTCCAGATGACAATTTTTTTCAAACGTTGGAAAATTTTTTGTGTATTTATTATCAATGATCTTATTATTTATATTTTCAAAGAAAATAAAAATTTCAAAATCTAAGGATATTACAAAAGATAAAATCAATTGTTTAAAAAATAAATATTTCACAAAAGTTATTGTATTTAATTTTATCTATAAAAACTCTGTACTTCTATAATAGACAATTTGTTGAGTCAATCTCTTGCCGAGATCAAATAACGCTAATTCTTGAAGTGTATTTGTTTGAGTTTATTATTTTCTAGGCTTTTCGTGTCAACATTTTCTCTTTGTATACAAGAAAAACAAAACCAAAAAAAGTTCACAGATTTTATGAAAAAATTTCGTGGATTTCTAAATTTGATAAGAATCAAACTTTCTTGGAGGCAAATTATTGAAATTTTTTACATTCATAAACCATCCCTGGGGTTATGCAAGATTCCACAAAACTAAATATATTTATATATAGATATTAGTAATATGTTTAATTTTTTTTAAATTTTTGACTTTATGATTTATATATTTAGATAATATCCTGATGATGTAAATAAACAGAAACTTTGGCAAAAATATAAATTTTAAATATAACTATCTATCTATCTATCTATCTATCTATCTATCTATATATCTATCTTTCTATCTATCTATCTATTTATCTATCTGTCTATCTATCTATCTATCTATCTATCTATATATTTACCTAGCAATCAACCGAAAATGAAGTTTATCCATTAGGATTTTGCCAAGATTAACACTTGGATGTTTTAGTAAATACAGGTTTTATAAGACTGCAGCTGGCCAGCCATTAAAGGGACTGAAGGCGTGATTTCAAATGATATTCCCGATATAGTAACAACCTCTTAACCTGATGAGTCATTTTCTTTAAACCTACACCATGCAAATAACTAAATTATTTTTCAATCTTCCTTCATCCTCCTGAATCATTTTATTTTGACCGGCCCGCATTGAACAACATTTTAATTATCCCCCCGTAATAAATTTATCAAACTATTTATCATAAAGAAAGAATTAATAAAGAATTCATAGACAAATAAGCAGTTCTCAGTCTATAAAGGGATAGTGTTGGAGTCTAAAATTTGTATGATCCGAGACGGTACAACATGTACTGTGTTGTATTTACATTCAGTCGTACTGTCCAGTACGGACTACCCAGTGTAGAGTCGACCCATCACGTAATATAGCCAGGAAAGATCACAGTGACCTCTTTTATTTTTATACGACTGAACTCTATTAAATACCTCAGTTCCCTACCCTTAACATTCTGGTATAAAGACCTATCATAATTATTCTGATATGATCCCCCATCCCTCCCTAATTCTGGTATACTACCTTCCCCCCTTGTTCTGGTATAATAACCTATCACAATTATTCTGATATAATCCCCATCCCTCTCTAAGTCTGATATGCCCCCCCCCCCTAGAATTTAATATCCGGGCAATGTAAATCGTGTCCTGGTTGGTTATATCAATAGTGGTTTTATACCTCCGGAAATTCAGCAGTTAAGAACTTCATTTCTTTCAACTGCTCCCCAGGGGGCGGGGGGGAGCAGGTGGCGCAGAGGGGGGGGGTTATATATTATATAAGAACACCCTGTAAAAGGTGCTCGCTTTCTAACCCTTAAAGTTCATAAAAAAGGTTTATTATAGTTCTCCTGTACTTCATACTAGATAATTTTAGAGTCATCTCGTCTCTCTATCTCAACAATTTTATATATATTGTGTTAAACATTGTTCAGCGCCATCTATTAACAACAATTTAGGACTTTTCAGCTGCTTTTATGACTTTATTTATACAAACTAATTGCAGAGGGCTTTCTTGTACATTTTTTCCCCGGGGGTCTATTGGGTATACTCAGGTCAAAACTTTTGAGTGAAATAGCGCTAATCGACCATGGGTTATCTCGATTTAACGGTGGAAATTGTTAAATTTGATGGAATCTGATTGATCCTTTTATTCTAGTTAATCCTGAAGATAACGACCACCATTTAAAATGAGTTGACTTAATACGCAGAACTGCACAAGAAAATACAAAAGTTTTAATCTCATTCATTTTCACTGGCTTGATATGTCTTAAACACGTTAAAGGTTATTGTAATATGGAATATTATATTGGTTTGTTTTTAGCTTTTTTGCGTTAATAATATATTGAGTATCTCTAAAAAACAGTAGTTGATGGCGAAACCTTGATTTTAACCGATTTTCGTGCAAAATGTTGCTGCAATCATATGCAATGTTTTTGTTTGCATCAATGGATCAGCATTTTTAGTAGACAATGTCAAAAATAAATAACAACGGTTTTATAAGTATGTAAGGCGGTTTTTTATCCCGCAAATGGGTATTTTATTTTTTGGTTGATATACTAAGAAAACACTGACAAGAAGCAAGGCTAAGTGTATTTTCGAAGTATATATTTTGGTTTAGTTTTTAAATTGAATTTGAAGCTGTAAATGTTTCTGTGACAAGATTGGGTTTATTTCTAGCTAGAACAGGTTTAAAATAATTCTTTCCCAGTCAAACAATCCTCAGTACATTTGATATTCTGAGATACAACTGATACCCCCCCCCCCC
>NW_019402093.1:8084-13165 GCF_000591075.1 Eurytemora carolleeae
CCCCCCTTCCTGCAATAACCCTTGGGAATTACATCTGTCATCATATGGTTTATATTCATGTTTTTATTATAAATTAATAGGTATTTTTTAACTTACAAGTTACAAATCATTTTCTTTTGGAATTGAAAAATTGAAAATAGGAATAAAAACATGTTTATTTAAAAGGACTAGTGTCAACAATGTAAAAGTATTAGACGATATTTTTATTCGAACGATCTGCTTTGCTGCTCCATTGTACTGCTTTCTTGTGCTGATCCCAGGTGTTGCTCCCTTGCACTATTTCCCTGTACTGCTTCCTTGTACTGCTTCATTGTTCTGCTCTCTTGTGCTGCTCTTTTGTGCGTTTCTCTTTTGCTATTCTCTTGTATTGCTTCTTTGTACTGCTCCCTTGTACTACTTTCTTGCGCCGCTTCCTTGTGCTGTTCCTTTGCACTGCTCCTTTGTGCTGCTTCCTTGTACTACTTCCCTGTACTACTTCCTTGTGATTCTCCCATGTGATGATTCAGTGTGATGCTTCCTTGTGCATGCTGCTCCTTTGTGTTGTTCATTTGTGCTGCTCCTTTGTGCTGTTCCCTTGTGCTGCTTCCTTGTACTACTTCCTTGTACTACTTTCTTGTGCTGCACCCTTGTGTTGCTCCCTTGTACTACTTTCTTGTGCTGCACCCTTGTGTTGCTCCCTTGTGCTGCTCCCGTGTGCTTCTCCCTTGTGGTGCTCCCTTGTCCTGCTCATTTGTGCTGCTTCCTGTGTATTTGTGTACCTCGTCATTACACCCATAAACTCTGCACTGTATAAAGTAGCACAATTCTATTCTTTACTACATTGTTAAATCCTAATAACAAAATGATGAAAATACTAAAATCGTCGAATGATATAAATTACAATGATGTTGCAGGGACTGAGAGAGAGGGGAAGGGGGGAGGGGAGCGAGATACACAATGATATAATATGAAACTTCTGCTGAGAATTCATATTTTTATATTTGTGTATTGTTTACATTTTCTTTATTTTTATTGCCTAGGTTGTATGCGAGCAGAAATCTTGAGCCTGAAATATGAAGAATATTCTTAATGCCGCCAATCCGCCATTTTAACAGCTGTTGGCGGCGGTCCCATTCTTCAAGAATTCGCAAATGCGCGAACTGCGCCCTCTGTACACTTGCATCGTCTTGAACAGCTGTCGTCTTGGCTGTCATACTGTTATGCATTTGCGGACAGCTGTCATGGGCGGGTTTGCCGCCAAAAATACCCATAACATATTTTATGAAAAATTAATGTTTTAATTATGTTATTATGCGCCATTTTCTTATATATTTTTGTACACATGTTGTTGAACAGTAAAACTAACATAAATAAACGAAATGGTTGAATTTTACTATTTTTTTAGACCAGCTTTGTAATTTTCTACAAATATTACTAATTAAGATATAATCTTTTTACGACCATATTCTTTGTGGTTACATAAAGTTTTTTTCTTACCTCCCCCCACCTTTCCCACCTTCATGATTATAAAGAACGTAAAATGTTTATGGCTCTACCCCCCCCCCCGCATATACTTTTTCAACCCTGGTTGCTGAAATGAATGAACATTCTTTACTATTTTTTACCGAATTGGTAGACAACAACAAAAATAATTTGAATCTAAGAATTTCAAAGAAAAATAAATTATTATTCATATGTAAAAATACTAAAGTTATTAAAAATCGAGTAGAAATAGCAAATAATTTTTCATGTTTATTTTCACAAAAATTATACCCACACAAAGTACAGGGTACCCACACAAAGTACAGGGTTACCCACACAAAGTACAGGGTACCCACACAAAGTACAGGGCGCCCACATAGTACAGGGCGCCAACATAGTACTGTTTTATTAAAAAAATACAGGGTTACCCACAAAATACAGTTTTACTAAAAAAGTACAGGGTTACCCACACATTACAGTTTTACTAAAAAAGTACAGGGTTACCCATATAGTACAGATTTACTAAAAAAAGTACAGGGTGGGTTACCCATATAGTACAGATTTACTAAAAGAAGTACAGGTTTACCCCTATAGCACAGATTTACTAAAAAAAGTACAGGGTTACCCACAAAGGATGAGACTTCATAGATGACTGTATTTGTTCAGTTTTCTTCTTGCAAAAAGCAAACTTCCATATTTCTTTGTTAAATCTTTAATTATAACATTTAAAGATATATTTTACAGCTAAATATTCATTTTAACTTACTAATCGTTATTTTGATATAGTTGAGGTCGTCTTCCCCGGGTTACCATTCACCATAGACTCTCCCTGCTTGTCCACCATTTCTCTCTTCATCATCATTCACTTGGATCAATCCAATTAAAGCTTATTTCTTGTTGAGTAGAAGTGCTTTCTACACTATCTCTGCGAGAGTTGTTGACAGCCGCCCCTCTGTCCTCCTACATCCGTCAGGTGGTCATAACTGCTTAATCAGATGCTGACTTCAGATGTTTTTGAAACCATAGGTGTGTGTGGAGTAGGGGAATCGAACCTGTGAACACTAATCCAGTTATTGGCTGTGGACAAGTGTTCTTAACTTCAGTGATCTAACGAGAACTGGTGTCACTCACTCTCCACCCCACTCCACATAAAACCCAGTATACTTAAATATTGGCATCCTATTCAAAAACCCGCTGTGGACTGTGGAATCAAAAAAAAATTGCACTAGCTAATGTTGTAGTTGTGTGTGTCAAAAAATTTGCTAAATCAGTTTTTTAAAAATTTATAAAATAGCACACGGTGTGAACTATAAAGAGGATGCAACTTCAATGTGGAATTTTAATCCAGAAGGTCTAAAGGTTAAACATTGTCTTTCAAATTCAATATGATATGGTTAGTTGTACTTGATAATTTGGCATAGGAAGTAAAATTTCTAAAGGTGCAGTGAATCATCAATTTAAGAAAATAAACTATAGAAATCCGTATAGTCGTCTCTGCAGTCTACTTCTTTGCGGGTATCTCTGTATCTCTGTATCTCTGTATCTCTATTTCTTTTTATTTCAAAATCCAACAACCGGATTTTGCAAACATTATTTTTGCAGGGAAAAGTATGAATTCTGTAAGAGGGGATTTCGTCCTTTTTTATTTAAATTGCAAAAAAATAATTTAAATTTAAATATTTAGCTTTTTTTCTTTATGTACTTTTCTTTTTCATTATTATGCAGTGCCTCCCGTGTTTTTAAAGATATTCTAGTAATGTTTGTAAAGATTTTCTAGCATTGTTTTTGTAAAGGTTTTCTAGGATTGTTTGTAAACATATTCTAGGATTGTTTGTAAAGATATTCTAAGATTGTTGGTAAACATATTCTAGGATTGTTTGTAAACATATTCTAGGATTGTTTGTAAACATATTCTAGGATTGTTTATAAAGATATTCTAGTATTGTTTGTAAAGATATTCTAGGATTGTTTGTATAGATATTCTAGGATTATTTTTAAAGATATTCTAGGATTGTTTTTAAGGATCTTCTAGGATTTTTTGTACAGATATTCTAGAATTGTTTGTAAACATATTCTAGGATTGTTTGTAAACATATTCAAGGATTGTTTGTAAACATATTCTAGGATTGTTTGTAAACATATTCTAAGATTGTTTTTAAAGATATTCTAGGATTGTTTTTAAAGATATTCTAGGATTGTTTTCAAGATATTCTAGGATTGTTTGTTAAGATATTCTAGGATTGTTTAAAAAGATATTCTAGGATTGTTTTTAAAGTTATCTTTTACCAGAGCTGCCCCTTTTTGCATAGTGTAATAAAAGCAAACCTGCAGAGAAGAATTTTGAAATATGTTAAACTTCTCAAATTTTGTGAAGTCTCCTAAAAGCCTAAAAGTACAAATGTTAAAAGAGTTTTTAATATTGATGCCTTTAACTTCTTTTTATGTACTTTGTTTATCTGGGTGTGTGTTTGTTTGTTTGTATCCAATGAACGTCAAAACTGCTAAACCGATCAGGCCCAAATGTTGTGTGGGACCTCACATGACCCCAGGAAACGATTTATGAATGATCAGAATTTCAAAAACTAGCTTTAACAAAATCCGATTTTCATTGAATTTTAAAAATCCACGAAAATTTTTATAAAATCTGTGAACTTTTGTTTGATTTTGTTTTACAATGTATACAAAATGTTTAATTGAAATAGAAGATGGTTGCGAAGCACCCTGAAAACCTAGTTAGTTTTATACCATATAACCCCTTATTAAAACCTTACAGTTTGATTACCCCTTACCCACCAACCCTCCTCTTCCTTCTTCTCCCCTCCCCTATTTTAGCTACATATTTGTTTGTTTAGTCTACAGTCTGATTTCCCCTAAACTATTTCTTCATTAAGTGTGTATAACTTGCAATCACCAACAGAGAATAGAGATTCTTTTCTGTGGCCACCACTGCAGCCTTGCCAGGCCCACCCCCCCTTCATCATANCGGATAGAGATCGGATATTTCGTCAAATATTCCGGGGGGCCACCCTGCATAATAGTGTTTCCGTGAACCTATTCAGTGTTTCAATTAAGTGACGATGATTACATGATTCTTGATACCTATTGAGAAAGCTGTAGTCCTCGGCCGTAGGTAGGATCTGTTTCGTTTGCTAGAGTTTAAAATGATTTGTTGATATTTGTATTGCATACGGTTGTCCGTCCTGTTCATCTAGCAGAAATATTTTATACAAACCATCTCTAGCAGACGGAATTATATTTTATACAAACCATCTCTAGCAGACTGAATTATATTTTATACAAACCATCTCTAGCAGACTGAAATATATTCTATACAAACCATCTCTAGCATACGGAATTATATTTTATACAAACCATCTCTAGCAGACGGAATTATATTTTATACAAACCATATCTAGCAGACTGAAATATATTTCATACAAACCATCTCTAGCAGACGGAATTATATTTTATACAAACCATCTCTAGCAGACTGAATTATATTTTGTGCAAACCATCTCTAGCAGACTGAATTATATTTTATACAAACCATCTCTAGCAGACTGAAATATATTTTTTACAAACCATCTCTCAGACTGAATTATATTTTATACAAACCATCT
>NW_019402094.1:0-9686 GCF_000591075.1 Eurytemora carolleeae
AGACAGACAAGCCAAATTTATATAGATGTAAAATGTTCTTATAAACATGTATATTTAGTATAAACATATTTACAACCCAATAATGTTTATATTATGATTTTACAAAATGAACATTTAGATCTTGAACAAGATATTTATTAATTATGTAAACAATTTTTTTTCTTCAATGTTATTTAATAAATAGATACTTTATTGATTAACTCAATTACTTTTACACAAACTTTCAAACTAAAACAAAAACAAAAATAAGATCGTTCTTTTGATTTGCTTTTTAGTTCGTTTTTGCAAACATCTTCTATCAGAGTTGAAATTCTTTATAGTGTAAGAAAAACAAATGTTTAAACAAAACAGTTTTAAAATTTTACAAGTCCAAAACCTAAAAAGTCTTATAAAAAAACAAAGCTAGCTAAATGCCCCCCCCACATCTTTACCTGGACCATACAACACTCTGTAGTTGTCTCTCCTGTTGTCGGTGCTGCTGTTGTAGGTGCTGCTGTTGTCCATTCTGCTGTTGTAGGTTTTGCTGTTGTCGGTGCTGCTGTTGTCCATTCTGCTGTTGTAGGTTTTGCTGTTGTCCATTCTGCTGTTGTAGGTTTTGCTGTTGTAGTTGTCTGTCCTGTTGCTGAAGCAGCCAGGAACAAGCAGAAAAGTAGAGAAGTCATCATCTTGTGTTGATGTATTGAAGACTGAACTAATGCGCAAACTTTACTCTGGAGGAAAACTCTATTAAATATTTCCGACCAATTAGAACCAATTATAATTCAGCTGTTACACTCCCTGGTCTCTGATTGGCTGGGGGGCTCCGCCATCTTGGAAATAGGTTTAGGTCAAAAATAATGGACTTGTTTATTTTTCAATGCAGCCTTATTAACAAATTTTTACGTTTGAAAAACTGATTACAATTGATCCTAGATGGTAAAGCTAAAATTTGTCTTTTGAATAGAAACTGTTGATGTACTTTCATTTCCCCCCCATGCTGTCCCTTCAAATCTTTATATGAGCACAAATTGGAAAGATTCATCATTTTTCAATCTTTAAAAAGTGATAAATTCTGTCAATTTCATTTTTTTTTCTGGCGCAAAAAACACCTCTGTTGAAAATTATCAGTATTTAGATTAAAATATTTTTGTATCAGCTCAGTAAAGATATTAAAGAGTACTGTTGTGAANAAGTGAACGCCCATTTAAAGGAGATGTAATTTCAAGTGAACGCCCATTTAAAGGAGATGTAATTTCAAGTGAACGCCCATTTAAAGGAGATGTAATTTCAAGTGAACGCCCATTTAAAGGAGATGTAATTTCAAGTGAACGCCCATTTAAAGGAGATGTAATTTCAAGTGAACGCCCATTTAAAGGAGATGTAATTTCAAGTGAACGCCCATTTAAAGGAGATGTAATTTCAAGTGAACGCCCATTTAAAGGAGATGTAATTTCAAGTGAACGCCCATTTAAAGGAGATGTAATTTCAAGTGAACGCCCATTTAAAGGAGATGTAATTTCAAGTGAACGCCCATTTAAAGGAGATGTAATTTCAAGTGAACGCCCATTTAAAGGAGATGTAATTTCAAGTGAACGCCCATTTAAAGGAGATGTAATTTCAAGTGAACGCCCATTTAAAGACGAGCTTTTCAGATTCAGAAAGCTACGTTTGCCTGACCAAGAATTTGAGATATCCATAATTGTTCTGTTAAAATTGATTATTTTTAGTTGATGTTTCTTCAAAAAGTGACTTGCGAAAAATCAGTCAATATGAGAAAATCGGTGAAATTTTACACTTATCAACATTCCACATTCTTCATCAGTTCCAGGGTTTAGGGGTACCATTGAGAACATAAGTTCCAGGGTTTAGGGGTACCATTGAGAACATAAGTTCCAGGGTTTAGGGGTACCATTGAGAACATAAGTTCCAGGGTTTAGGGGTACCATAGAGAATCGAAACTAAAAAATTTGTTCATTTATGTTTTTTTTAATAAATTCTTGACTATTAGGTTTTCTATTAAAAAATGCTTTGAAATTAGAAAATAAATTAAAATATTGAAAAATTAATTGGAAATAATCTATTTTTATAAAAACTGTAAATATCTCAATCCTTCTTGAGCAGACAAAGCGTAATGACTTCATCTTGAATGAGAAAGGGGTGAATTATAATGAAGTTGACCATCTCTATAAAAACATTATTATAATGAAGTTGACTATCTGTATAAAAACATTATTAAAATGAAGTTGACTATAAAAACATTATTATAACTTAAAAAGTAGAAGGAATGTCAAAGGTCTCAAGTGTAAAAGTAATTGGACTTATTAATTAAACAATTTTTTCTGCTGAAAATTTGGATTTAAATTTTTTAATCAAAATAGGTTTTCTGTCCAGTGATTGACTACCATGGGCAACGCCGGGTATTTAAGTTAGAATTATTATTGAATTAAGTTTGTTTGAGGTTGATTTCAAGTTTTCAGGCTTATTGTTGCTTATTGCAGTTTTATTCTTCAATCAACTAGAAAATATTAGAAGCAATAAAAAGTTTTCAAGGATGAAATTACATTTTGTTTTTCTCTTCTGCACTATACGCACAACGACTTATACAGAATTTCAGCTCTGAAGCACTTTAGAAAGTTCTATAAAGTCCAAATGTCAAAAAACCTGGATGCCGAATTCCAATTAGTAGAGACCGGTAGTTTCCGGTGTTAAATATTTTAACTGTGATGTGATACTACCCAATTAGTTTTACGAAATAATTCTGCTTGGAACAAAGACGATATAGAAGGTGTCATTTAATTCCCATGTTTATTGGGCCACCCTATATAGCTATATTCGGAGTGAAGAGAGTGGAATTGCAAATATCGATTACCAATACAGCGTATCTTTAGGTATGCCTTATATTTATGCAACAGAGACAGCGAAAGAAATTGAGAGAATCTATATATTTCAGGAAATAAAGAAGTAAAGAATACCATTGGGGAATTTTTTGTTTAACACATTAAATCAGATTCATCTCAGTCCCTGAGCTCATTACAATTTCAGTAGAAGTAAATATTTCCATTTACTGATAGCGCCGATTCAAGGATTCATAACTTAGATTGGATAATGAGCTAGATAGAAAGGTAGATGTTAAAATTAATGATTTCCTTTAAAATCAGATCCTTCAGCTTTACAATCTGAAAAACATCTATTAAAAAAAAGCTTTTAACTAAATTAGGAAATGGCTAACATTTTTTAAGAAATGTTTAAACAAAATAATATTTAACATTTACGGGTTTTTGTAAATGTCTTTAAGTTTTTTTTTGAATATATATCTTTAAATTTTTACAATCTTGCATTACACGCTTTTACCATATTTGAAAAATATTAAATCCGACGTTGCCTGTTGTTAAAAATACTTTTTTTGCAACAAAATTGTTTTTTTCTCTCGCCTAAGACAACCCCCGACTAACCACAACAATTTTCAGTCCATTTGGTCCAGCCGTTTGGCCGGCCGGAGGGAACATATATACGAATGTCTTATTTTATTAAATATGTAGAATGTAGCTAAATTTCATTTTGTGAAAATTTTCTAAAATAGATCTGAAAATCATATATTACTTTGTGCATGACAGAAAAGGAAAAGAGAAGCAATAGAGGAAAGGGAAAAGGAAAGGAAAAGGGAAGCAATATAGTGGGCCAACCAATTAAAACAACCTACTCTGGTTAGGCGGGTCCAAACTACATAGTAAATTGTGATTTTTTATTTGTATTATCTCGTGCTTGGTAGTTGAATTAAAATAATAAAAAATAATACTAGATGTATCTAAAATATGATAATTTATAAAATAGATAAAATAAGTGTATAGGGTGAATCCATTTAACAACCGGAATAAGCGTTTTTATCCCTAAAACTCCTTAAAATTTATTTTAAAAATTTATCAACAGCGTAAGCCTAAACCTAAGCGATTATTTTTCACAGTAAGCCTATACCCCCCTTCATTTTTCGCGAACAGTCCCTTTAATAAACTATCAATTTTAAAGGGGAACCAATTGTAGACCACATTTCGGAAATTCCGAGACCGGTAGTTTCCGGTGTTAAATATTTTAACTGTGATGTGATACTATCCAATTAGTTTGACGAAATAATCCTGCTTGGAACAAAGATGATATAGAAGGTGTCATTTAATTCCCATGTTTATTGGGCCACCCTATATAGCTATATTCGGAGTGAAGAGAGTGGAATTGCACAATTTTTCACAAACATTAGTCATTAACTGTAGTCCAGATCGACTCGGAGATAATAATATAATTTTATCTGCATAAACACAGATTCATAGATATACGCAATTTTAGTTGACAACCAATTTTCAGATTTCTAAGTTGAAGTTCATTTATATAAACACAAAACAATATATGCGAGGAAACTGCACCCTGGCGTACACCATTTTTCACATTAAAAGGTGAAATAATGTTCCCCCGTCTCAAATTACACATTTGATTTGATATATATTAGGCATCTTAATATTAACGATGATATTTTTCTTTTTAAAAGTTCAGTAAATAGTTTAGCTCAAGAAACCATGTCAAATGCTTTACTTAGGTCCATATATAATTATGTTTAATTAGATCACACTTAATTCGCATTTAAGTAACGCTAATTTGATATTTGGTAAAAAATGCAGATTTTGTTATTTTTTCGAATTTTAACCTATTTGTTCAGATTTTTCAGAATTTTTTCGTACCTTGCCGTCTTGATTTTAAGAATATTTATAAAGACACATTCCATGCAAATTTTGAAAATAGACACATTCTACACAAATTTTGAAAATAGACACATTCTACACAAATTTTGAAATTAGACACATTCTACACAAATCTTGAAGATAGACACATTCTAAGCAAATCTTGAAAATAGACACATTCTACACAAATTTTGAAAATAGACACATCCTACACAAATTTTGAAATTAGACACATTCTACACAAATTTGAAAATATACACATTCCATGCAAATTTTGGAAATAGACAAATTCTTCACAAATTTGAAAATAGACACAATCCATGCAAATTTTGAAAATAGACACATTCTACACAAATCTTGAAAATAGACACATTCTACACAAATTTGAAAATTGACACATTCTACACAAATCTTGAAGATATGAAGTATATCCTAAAATGATGTGTAATGCTAATTCGTTATCTGTATTAATAATATTATTATCTTAACTATTTGTATATTGAACCAGCCGGGTTAGCCCGGTCAGTTTCCATTTTTACCTGTTTATAAATAAAGTAGTTGAATATCAATTGTTGATTAGAACGGACGTATACAGAGCCTTGAGTGTTGGCTAGAGATAGAGAGCCTTGATTTCGGCAAGAGATTTGGTTAAATATGATCTCATTAGAGTTTGAGTAACGTAATCGTTCGAGTGTTAGCGTCTAGATTTGTTACAGATAGATACATTCTACACAAATTTTGAAAATAGACACATTCTAAACAAATCTTGAAAATAGACACATTCTACACAAATCTTGAAAATAGACACATTCTACACAAATCTTGAAAATAGACACGCACAAAAACGCAACTCTTTTACACTAATTGTTAAATTACATTTATTGAAAGAAATTGTGTAAGTAAAATGACGGCATTGTTTTTGGTTTGTGTTTTCTATTATTTGGTTTATGAGGCTTAATCTTTCAACTGGAACTTGGTAGAGGTATTAGAATCATATAAAGCTGTTTTTTTTAACTTGTTTTTTTAATTATTCCATTTCAGTTAGAATTCATAACGCTTATTGCCACTTAAAATTTTTTAAAGTTAAGCCGGGTTTTAGTTTCATATATATGAATGTCTTGTTTTTTTATATTGTGATATTAGTATTATCCAATCAAACTAACTAATTAAATTAAGATTACTTTCACTAGTTTTACAGCTTTAAAATATGCTCTACTAGGCTTTCAGGCCGCTTCGCCCCCATCTTCTATTTTAATTTTAAACATTTTCTCTTTGTATACAATGTAAAACAAAAACAAACAAACAATTTTGTGGATTTAAAAAATATTTCGTGGATTTTTAAAAATTTTAAAAAATCGGATTTTGTTAGAGGCAAATTTTTAAAAAATTTGATCATCCAAATCACGTGAGGACCCACAAAAGTTTGGGCCCGATCGGTTCAGCTGATTTTAGTTTTATTGTATACAAACAAACAAACAAACAAACAAACAGAAAAGCAAAGTAGATATATAGAAAAGGCTTTTAGGCCGCTTCGCGCCCATTTTCTATTTTAATTGTGAACATTTTTCTTTTTATACATTGTAAAAATTTACGGATTTTAAAAAATATTTCGTGGCTTTTGAAAATTTTCAAAAATCGAATTTTGTTACAGGCACATTTTTGAAAATTTGATCATCCATAAACCTTCCTTGGGGTCACGTGAGGTCCAACAAAAAGTTTTGGCCCGATCGTCGGTTCAGCCCATTTGACGTTTATTGGACACAAACAAACAGACATCCATACAAGCAAAGTAAATATATAGATGACATCTGAAAATCTTGTATTTTCCTAAATTCTGCTAAATGTATTTTAAAAGCAATGAATTCAATCAAATTCCTTCCAGTTTAATTTCATTCAATGAAATTGGAAAGAACTATTGTCAATTGCAGTTTTTTATTGATTACAATGATCATAGTGTACACCCCATTAGACAGAGAACGAAAAGGTTAAATTCATTACATACATTACTGATACAACTTTATGATTTCTTGGCTCCTCTAGCTTCGATTTTTTTTACACACAAATATGAGGCAATCTTATGCACCAACAAATTTAAACAGAAATTTCAGAAATCAGAATTTTGATTTCACGTAAATTATAAAAAAAGTTTCATGAAGTTAGGACAAAAAAATCTCTCTAACAAAGTAACAGACAACATAAAAATGTCCGCACTTATTTTTAACATCGTTAGAATCGTCATTTCAGATCCATAAGTTTAGACGTTAACTTAAAAAGAATGAAACCGCTGAAAAATGTCTTTTTGTTTTTGTTTTAAAATTTCTTACGTTTTTTCAATAAGGCCAAAAAAGTTTTTTTTTGAAACTCAGCTATGTTTTGTTTGAATATAAAACGATTTTGATATATTTCTTTGATATATTTAAAAACTTTAAATATCAATAAAACAAAGCATGGCAATTTCAAATACTACCATACAATCTATATCTAAAGAGACTCTAAGGGAAATTTCAATTGACCCTCCATGCAAAGATGGCAATGCCCGATTTACAACGTTACCCTTGAAAATAATCAGTTTTCAAAATAAAAAAAAAACATGATAAATAATTCGTAATTGATAAGACAATAAAAACTCCCTTTAATATAATGATCTTAGAGTTAAACGTGAAATTCTGTCCTTAATTTGGCCTTTTCATGGTTTATTGAATAATTTGACAAAATATATGATTAACAAGGATTTAATTTGTTTCCAAAGCATGGGTAAAAAAATGAGCATACTTGAGAAATAATTAACTGTCAAAGAGAGAAAGAATGATATATCTCATGGTACCGTTGGGAATGAGACATGTCACTTTTTTGTAACAGAGAGTCATCATTTAAAATAACGTCTTTAGTCCCTTTAAAATGAAAAATGTTTTAATTTGATTTATTGTTTAAACAATTTGACGTCATTTCAAAACAAATATTCTGCTTCATTGCACATTTTTTTAAAAACTACATAGATTTTAAAAGTAGAATGTAGAGTGTAGAGTGTAGAGTGTAGAGTGTAGAGTGTAGAGTGTAGAGTGTAGAGTGTAGAGTGCAGTGTGTAGAGTGTAGAGTGTAGAGTGTAGAGTGTAGAGTGTAGAGTGTAGAGTGTAGAGTGTAGAGTGTAGAGTGTAGAGTGTAGAGTGTAGAGTGTAGAGTGTAGAGTGNCTAAAAATGTCTTGTCTGACATCCTGCTAAAAATGTCTTGTCTGACATCCTGCTAAAAATGTCTTGTCTGACATCCTGCTAAAAATGTCTTGTCTGACATCCTGCTAAAAATGTCTTGTTTGACATCCTGCTAAAAATGTCTTGATTGACATCCTCCTAAAAATGTCTTGTCTGACATCCTGCTAAAAATGTCTTGTCTGATATCCTGCTAAAATTGTCTTGTCTGACATCCTGCTAAAAATGTTAAATTATCCTTTAAAACACCGAAGAAGTTTTGAACATAATAATTAAAGGGACTGTCAGCGTAATTCCAATTAACCCTCTATGCAAAGAGGACATGCCCAATTCACAACAGTACCCTTAAACATTTGTTTGTCGAGTACAGTCTGAACTCAACATAGCACAAACTTGAATTTTCAGCTGAATAAAAGCGGGTTTCAAAAAGTTTTCAACACATATTTCTCAGTACTCGACGAACACACAATGGTTTTAAGGATTCTGTTGTAAATCATTTGTTGCCTTCTTCTCCCCGGGGAATCACTTGAAAGTACGTTTACAGTAAAATTTGTATATTTTTCAGTTACTTCTCAGTTGATTTCATAAACTAAGAAAATAATATTTTATTTTGAGATCTTTAGTTATAAACTACGGTTTAGATATACATTATACAGAGCGTCCCAAATTATGTTGGATTATATCTATGCTTTATAAACTACGGTTTAGATATAATTATACAGAGTGTCCCATATCATGTTGGATTATCTCTATGCTTTATTAACTACGGTTCAGATATAATTATACAGAGTGTCCCATATCATATTGGATTATATCTATGCTTTATTAACTACGGTTCAGATATAATTATACAGAGTGTCCCATATCATGTTGGATTATATCTATGCTTTATTAACTACGGTTCAGATATACATTATACAGAGTGTCCCATATCATGTTGGATTATATCTATGCTTTATTAACTACGGTTCAGATATACATTATACAGAGTGTCCCATATCATTTTGGATTATATCTATGCTTTATTAACTAAGGTTCCGATATACATTATACAGAGTGTCCCATATCATTTTGGATTATCTCTATTCTTTATTAGCACCCAAATATGCACATAATACTCGAAATACTAGTATTTTCTGCATACAAATTTTTACATTAGCCTAATAGAATTTTAAAAATGATTCATTCTTTTTTAACTATCTCATAAGTACCAAAATTCGCAATTCAGAGGTAAAAACTATCTGATATTATGTGGGACGCCCTGTATTGTGTATATATGATATGATGTGGGACACCCTGTATTGTGTATATCTAAAAAGATGCGGGACACCCTGTATTGTGTATATCTAATAAGATGTGGGACACCCTGTATTGTGTATATCTGATAAGATGTGGGACACCCTGTATTGTGTATATCTAATAAGATATGGGACACCCTGTAATTTGTATATCTAATAAGATATGGGACACCCTGTATTGTGTATATCTGATAAGATGTGGGACACCCTGTATCGTGTATATCTAATAAGATGTGGGACACCCTGTATCGTGTATATCTAATTAGATGTGGGACACCCTGAATATCATGTTAATTGGGTATTAACTACTAATATGATATTTTTTGTTCCATAAATTTCATTGAATGTATTTTCTGTTCAAATTTAGTTTATAAGGGTCTGTAAACGTAATTTCAAGTGATCCTTTCTTTATATTAGAGGCATTTACTATTCACAAAGGTATCTTATTTAACTTTGTCTGAGGAAAACGACGAAAATGAGT
>NW_019402095.1:0-13650 GCF_000591075.1 Eurytemora carolleeae
TGAGTTCAGTCCTAAAATCTCTACTGTATTTAGATTCTCGTACTTCAAGTAAACTTCTTTTGTGGTCCCAAACCTTGTCTAGAGAGCTAACTTTTAGATGGTAGAGTTCATGTCCAGGAAGGTTAAAATGTTCTCCTGAAGTCTGGTTTGTATGGAGATTTCTAATGTAACCAATATGTTCTCTCACTCTTTCATCTAAAGATTTTGTTGTCTGTCCAATATATTGTAGCTTACACTGTTCACATGTAATCTAATATCTGGTCTTACAGTTAAAAGTTCCATAAGTCTCAATCTTCTTGCTGGTATTAGAGGATTGTATAACTGTTCCAGGCTCTATGTAGGGACAAGTTGGGCAGTTTAAATTATTGTATTAATCATAAAACTCGGAAATTTTGAAAGATCTCTTAGCTATCAAATTGACATTTTAAATACAGGCTCATTAGAATATCTTCCCTCATATGCACTTCTTTAGATATGGAATAAACTGCCACTTGATTTAAAAAGATTTGTAGATTTTTGTGCATGCTTAATCTTATTCTGTTAAACGTACTAAACCTAAGACTGAAAAATCTATTATTTTGTTATGTTGCACCTCGGTCTCTCTAAATTTAACTAGTAATCCCTGACTTATTGTAAACTTTCAAAACCTAGTAATATTTATCATATTGTAAACATTTTAATATTAATTAGGTGGGGATAATGTTTCTGTATGATGGAGGAGATACAAGGCAGCTGGGGATTAAATGAGATAGAGATTATAACTCGATCTGGTTTCTCCTTTTTCTCCACTTTCTTTAAAGCAACTTCTCTAGGTATAGCTTTAGCTCGGACTATAGAAGAGTCAACAATTGAAGAATTGTAATCCCTGCTGAGAAGAAAATCTCTTAGTTTTAAGAATTGTGCATTCCTAAGTTCTGGGTTGCTGCAAATTCGTACAATTCTGTATGCAAGTGAATAAGGTATTTTGTTAGAAATATGTGTTGGGTGGCAAGATGATGGAAGTAGGTACATACATCTATCTGTGAGTTTTCTGTAGAGATCTGTTGTGATTTTTCCATCTTCAATGTACAGTTTTGTGTCAAGGAATGGAATACTTTTTGGGTTTTTCTTTCTTTAAGGCTCTAGTCTTCAGCAACTGATGATCGTAAACTACGTAAAATCTTTTATATTTGTACATTTAAAATCTTGGGAATTATTTGTGGTGTCAAATTTTATTAATTATATAAAATAAACATACTATGAAAATAATGTATTTACATAAAGTTTGAATTATCGAAATTTACATCTTCTTGTCACAGCTGATCTGACGGCATTCTGTCTGCTACAGAGAGAAAACTTGCAAAACAGTCTCTCATTGGTCGAATCAGAACCAATCCTGACTTGGGTTCTATCTAAGCCCAAGTTTGGGTTTTACTCTGGTTTAAGCTTTTAAAATCTCATCTCAGGAAAAATGTCTATCTTAAAAAAAATGTTGTTCCTAAATCTGGATGTTTTTGTTCCGAAATAAATCTAGCACCCCCTTCACTTGAATCCTGTATCCACCCCTGCTCACGATGATACCCTTTAAAGCTTTGCTTGATCAAGTATGAATAACTGATTATTTTCAATTATGGTTTCTCTATAAAGAGACTTTCTTATTTCTGCTGCAGGAAAACAATGGAGGAATTATCAGAATTTAACACTTTTCAAGCTTGAAAAACGACGATATCTTCCACATTCTTAATTTAGTAAAATAAAATTCATTAAAATGATCGTTTCCATTTTCTAGACTTTCCAGCCTTTAAAGATCCCGCAGGCACTTCAAGAGGCGCTTCCTTACAATCTTAAACCTAAGGTATTTGGATTATGGGCGCCAGGTAGTGTTGTTTTTGTCGCTAATGTTGATGTTGTTCACCTTAATGTTTTTCTAATGAAATTAACTTCAAAATTTCTGAATTTATCGGACTCAAAATTTAAAGCAATTGATTGACTCTGGATGTTTAGGTGTGTTGCTCTGGCGGTGACAGTCTTGCAGGATACATACATATATTTGTTTTTGAAAAAGCTCTATTTGGATTTTTTTGGTGTTTGACTTTAATTTTCATTTTATTCTATTTCCATCTTGTTGGCAATGGTATAAAAATTAAATAATCCTATTCTCTTACTAGCCTAGGATGATCATTTTAGGTACTTTTGAACTGAAGGTGTTATCAACTGTCTAAAAGTTTCTCTGTCTGAGTCTTTTGATCCTAAACTTACTAGTTTCTTAATTCAAAATAGAGCTAGGATGTATATGTGTATTCACCCGTCTACAGGTCAATGATGAAAATTATTTCTAGGGCTGACTACAAAAGTAGATCTAAAATCAATTGCATTAACATTGATGTTTGCTGTTAATAGTGTAAATGTTGGTGTTGTTGTTGTAGACTGCTGCTCAAGATATAGATCCAACTTCTGGCAGAGTTGCTGTTGTGTTAGATCATAAAGAACGGAAGGTTGCTAATCTATCTATATAACTGTCTACTCCCTTGGGAACCTAGCTAACAAAGCTAAGAATATTTCAAGGGTTCTATCAAGTTCTGTTAAAATTGGAGGCAAATCGGTCAAGGGGTTCCTGAGTTATGATCGGACATCCAAAGAAGCTGACAAACAGAATCTAACTCCTTTTATATATCTATCTAGAATGCTACATGAGCTCCATGGTGAGAAGTTAAGTAAGATGGAAGAGGAAAAGAGAAGAAGAATGAATAAGTTTAGTAAACTCAAGACAGGAGAAGAGGAGAGAAAACTGAAGAAACAGAAGGAAGCAAGGAAACAGATATCCAGGTATCTTCTACTATCTTGCTTTATAACATCTACATACCTACCTACCTACCTACCTACCTACCTACCTACCTACCTACCTACCTACCTACCTACCTACCTACCTACCTACCTACCTACCTACCTACCTACCTACCTACCTACCTACCTACCTACCTACCTACCTACCTACCTACCTACCTACCTACCTACCTACCTACCTACCTACCTACCTACCTACCTACCTACCTACCTACCTACCTACCTACCTACCTACCTACCTACCTACCTACCTACCTACCTANTTTATATTTTTTATGTTTCAAAGTGTGATATTTAAAACTTGAAACTTCTGTACTCTATTCCTTTTCATTTTATTCAGAACAATTAACAAGAACTTGCTGCATTAAATCCAATTTATTTTTAGAAAAGACAATATTTTAAATCAAATTATTAATTTAAGTTACAATAGAATAAACATACATCTCTGTATCAAATACAAGGAATTGATACAGAGGCATGATAATCATGTTTATATTGCAGAGGTTCCTCCCTCCACTCATCGCCTTCAAGTTTCTCCAGGCTGTCTTCACCTCCATCCCCTCCAAATACTACCAGGTTGTTGTCCAGAACCTCCATGTTTAGGTAGTATCTGCCCTTGATCAGCTTAGGCCCACTCCTCCAGGTGCTTGTAAAAGAATTAAATATTTCTACAACATCTAGAAATCCATCATTGTATCCTGCAGCTGTCCATATTTCTCCCTTAAACATGCTGCATCCTAGTCCATACCTAAACAAACAATTATTAAACACAATATTCACAAAATATGATTTTAGAAAGTTTTGTTAAATATTATGTTATTATACATACATATTTATTTTTTTCATAAATGCAATTTATCACAAAGAAACTGAGTTTTAGCCACAAACACAATTTTGTAATCCCCATTTCTTTGCAACCTGATGGTTTAAACATTTGATTCTCAAAATTGGATAATTTTATCTTACAGAATTCATTATTTTAAATATTAAAGGTCTATGACATTGGGTTGCATAGATATATGAATCAATTCCTTAAATAGCAATAAAAAGGCATTTTATTTAGAAAGCACCAAACAAAGAGTATAAGGATGAAATAAAAAAAAATCAATGATTAATTTATTATTATTATTTTTAAGAATGCCAACATTAATATTAGAAAAATCATGAAAAATATAAAATAGAACATGTCTAAATGTTTCAGTCTTCATGTATATTTTAGAAAGATTACCTTGCAGTTGGCATTGATGGAAGCTCTGCAATGAATCCCTCCTCTATACTGTAGATATCAATAAGAGATAAGTAGCCGTTAGAATATCCTCCAAGCAGCATGACTTGACTCTCACTAGAATATAAAATGTTAAGAAATATAAAAATAATTAAAAAATGTTGTCAGTTTTATTATTTATGATATTATCTATGATTCTGTTCATTTGTGCCAACTTTTAATGTAAGATATTTTTAAATATGAACAGTTTGTTCTTTTAAAAAGGGGAATTTAGCAAAGTTGAACAATGTTTGTAATGAAAATATAAATAGATATGCTTACTAGATTTATTTTTGAAAACATTTTAGAAAATATTTGTCAGATTTATGATATTTAATACATTAATTCACACAAAGTATTTATTGACTACTCTACAAAAATTAATGATTCTTACATTCATTGTTCCTTGTAGTGCAGCTGTAAACTTGTTAAATCACTTATTAAAGGCATACAAATTATACAATTATTATTTACAATAAATCCTGAGAACTTTAATTTTTAAAGAATTTGTAGGTTTTTGTTAAAATCTCATTTTTTGGTTAACTTTTTATCTGATTTAAATGATGTATTGATTTATTGATTGATTGCTGTATTCACTGTGTGCTTGACATTTTTATATTCATTCTTAGTACCTTAATTAAACTTAAAGAGAAGGTAGACATTTTTATATTCATTCTTAGCACTTAATTAAACTTAAAGAGAAGGTAGACATTTTTATATTCATTCTTAGTACTTAATTAAACTGAAAGAGAAGGTAGACATTTTAATATTCATTATACTTAATTAAACTTAAATAGAAGGTAGACATTTTTATATTCATTCTTAGTACTTGATTAAACTTAAAGAGAAGGTAGACATTTTTATATTCATTCTTAGCACTTAATTAAACTTAAAGAGAAGGTAGACATTTTAATATTCATTCTTAGTGCTGAATTAAACTTAAAGAGAAGGTAGACATTTTTATATTCATTCTTAGCACTTAATTAAACTTTGAGTTTTGATTCAAAAACTAAATCACAATTCAGGTCTGCATGCAAAAAATCGAAGAGAAATCTCTAGTAATAAAGTCAGAAGGCTTCTTTGGCCGTTAGGAGGGTGAAAATGCGGGAAAGGGGGAGGAAATAGTATAAGGAGAGGGGGAAATGCAGAATTGAGTTTCCCGACCTAATATTAATGACTTTAGACACCCCACATAGACCTATCACAAAGTTTTTGAAAAAATGCCCGAAAAATGCGGGAAAAATGAAAATATAAGTAGATACATCTTATTAGATTTATTTGTGAAAACATGGTGGATAATATTTGACAACAGCATATATTTTGTATAAGAATTCATCTTATTTTATCATTGTTGATTAATTATATGTGTGCACTTATCATGAGTAATATATAAATAAAGTGTATACCTGATAGGAACAGCACAGTACTGAATTCTTGCAGATGTTAATTTAAAGTTTTGAAGCTTCCAGGAGGATCCATCAAACACCTCCACAGTAGCAGTAAACCTATTAAACAAATATATAATTTTAACTGATACAGGTGAAGGGGTTTAACTGAAGGAAGTCAAACCTTATAGAAATCCAACGTATAGAAACAGCTACATATAGCAACAAGGCCTATTTTTATATTTTTATATTTTTGAGAAATTAAACGTTTTTGTAAAACATTGTAGCTTATCATTATCATTATCATAATTTCTATTTTTTTTAACATACCCTAGACATTAAAGAAGCAAAATAGTTTAATATGTACATTTGTACTGCTCTCTATTGCATTTAAGGTCCCCCAGATTTTATTATGTACTGACAACATAAATGAATGATTATATGGTTACTTACAATTCCGTGTTACTATTCAAAAAAATATTTTATAAAAATGCTATCTACAGTTTTATTTTTAGAAAAAAAATTTCCTAAAATGTATAAAAAAGTTCTCCAGTAATGCTAATATGATTTCATAAAATTCCGTTTTACCATTTAAATAAAAAGATTTTATGAAAATAATATCTACTTCTACTGATTATTTAATTTCTCAAAAAAATAAAAAGTGTTCTCCCGGAAAATACGCCTTGTTGCTATACGTAGCAGTTTGTATACGTTGGATTTCTATAAGGTTTGACTTCTAACTGAAGTATTCCAGTTTATGAGAATGTGTATATAATAATTCAATATTTAAATTTAGACACATCCATTTTTTTAATATCAAAGAAAGCTAGATGATCAATAAAGAACAAAAAGGTTTATGAAACAAATAAGATTAAACATAGAACATACTCCTGTCCAGTTAATCCTCCTGCAGCAAGTATCATGTCTCCTAGTGTAGTCAGGGTAAAGAATCTTCTAGCCACATTCATACTTTCAAACTCTATCCAGTCCATTCCCTCATTCTTGAAGCAGTTTCTAACCAAAAATATTTAATTTCAACTTTGATTTTGTGAATTTTTATCTTTTTTAATGCATATAATTTATATTCTATATTTTATTATTGTTTGATTTATTAGTTTTCACTAGTTCACTATATTCTACTTGTGGTATTCTACTTTACACTGATTATTTAATTTCTCAAAAATACAAAAAATGTTCTCCCGGAAAATACGCCTTGTTGCTGCACGTTGGATTTCTATAAGGTTTGACTTCATTCACTTCATTCTACCTGCGGTATTCTATAGGTATAGGTATGCAACATTTGGGAGTTTAACACAGTTTATTTCCATTACAATGTATTTGAATCCCCTCTCCCTCCATCACTATTTTATTTTGTATTAAATGTATTTATTCAATTAAAAAAGATTTAATTGTAATTTTAAATATGATGTAAACAATACTGACCATCGCAAGTATAAACATAACAGAATACTTTAAAGTTAAAATGCTCCAATCTTTAATTCTTTAAGTGTAAAAAACACAAAGAAAGGTTTATAGCATCAAAGAATAATAGTTGAATTTAAAATGAAATGAGTCTTTGCTACAAACTCTGATTTTCCAATCTTTCAAACTATGAATTCTGTTATATCAAATAGTTTAAGTTTAAAATATCAAAAGTTTACACCATCATGTGGCAAAGTTATAAGGATTATAAAATTCTGGCATTGACTTAGTTTCTATGAAAGGTATCAGTAGAATAACTATTTTCAGCACTTATGTCTAGTTATTCTTTTATCAAAAGAACTGGATTACTCGCCACAAACTTAATATTCTTTGAATCTGATGGTTTAAACCATTGATATTTTCAACTTGCAACAATTTCATCTAATAGTTTTCATAGTAAGAAAAATGTCTAAGGTCAACAACATCAGGTTGCAAAGGTATTGGATAAAAGAATTAGAAGGTGTTCAAGTTACTTTTTTACAGTGATATTTCTAAAATATAAAATCTAAATGTTCAAGAATTTCCAATATACAATGTCTAAATTATCATCCTTAATCATCTGTTTTAATAGGGAAACTTTAAATATGGATTTAGCGCTTAATAATCATTAAGTAATAGACAGGTTTAAATATTAGTAAATTCTCTCAGTAATAATGTAATTAAACTTTATGTATTAACTCCTAAGTTGCATACTACCATCATAATCATTATCTCGATCCAATCCCCCGCAGTAAACAATCTGTTCATTCAGAACTGCAGCTCCTACAGTATATTAATATAATTAACTGAATAAAAATACACCTTTATTTAAACCAATATATTACACAAAATAGATACATTTATTTTCTTATGATCTTATAGTTAGAAAATCAATTATATTTTGTTGTATTAATCATAGGAATTCCATAATGTAAGATAAATTAATCTATAATTCTGTGATAAATTTAAATTGTATATTTAAATTTGATTTTCTCGTTGTAAACTACATTATATTATTTATAATGGTGATGGACCATTTATTGAAAATATATTTCGGTCTGGGTTGACCCTCGTCAGTTCTTGAGATTGTTTCTGTCCAAAAGGTTAAAAACAAACTATTATTTATGTTTGCTTTTAACTTTATTTGAATTCTTAGCTCAATATATAAGTGTAGAGCGAACAGTGTGGAGCATACAGTGAGCAGCACACAGTGAAAACGTATAGAATACAGCATACAGAGTACAGCGTAGATAGTACAGCGTACAAAGTAAAGCATACAGAGTACAGCATACGGAGTACAGTGACAGAGTACAGAGAACAGAGTACAGAGTACAGCGGAAAGAGTACAGCATGCAGAAAACAGCGTACATAGGACAGCGTACAGAGTAAATCGTAAAGAGTACAGCGTACTGAGTGCAGCGTACAGAGTACAGCGTACAGAGTACAGCGTACAGAGTACAGCGTACAGAGTACAGCGTACAGAGTACAGCGTACAGAGTACAGCGTACAGAGTACAGCATTCAGAGTACAGCGTACAGAGTACAGGGTACAGAGTACAGTATATACATTGTGCAATCTTTACATTGTACGTCTGTTTGTTGTTCTCTGTACATAGTACTTTTACTTTTAGTGCACTTTTTAAATAATAATATTTTGTGTGTTTCTAGAATCCTGAGTTTAAAGTCCATGTTTACTTACAAGCATTATCTCAGGTTTGAACAGTATAAAAGAATGAATAAGTTTATGAATTTATTAGTGCTTTATAAAGTTTAAAACTTTACTGCTAAACTCAGAAAAAAATATAAGGTAAAATAATCATTTATTAAATTAATCAGTTTAAGCAATTAAGAAAACAGTTATGAATCATTTTACCAAACAACATTTGTTTCTTTCAGGTATGATTCTTTCGATTGTATCTATTCTTTTTGCTGGATATCTTGCCTCCTGTAGCAGGGTAAGTTTTTATATCAATTCAAACCCTATCCTGCTATTAATTATAAGTGAAACAGTATGCTTAATTTAATGAAAATGTGAAAACGATTTTACTCAATAATTAATCTTACAGCTTTCTTTCTATTTTCATATTTGTAATTATAAGCTAGGTTTTAATTGTCATTATGTTTATATTGATATTTATTGTAGGGATCTGCTTCTGCAGAAACAACTGCTGTACTTCTAGGGGGTGGCTATGGTAAATTTTTCTTACTTTATTCTTATTCAATAAGAAACCAAATATACACTTCTGTAGAACACAAGATATTTGTTCTTTTAACGCTATTTTTAAACATTAAAATTAAACATTGGTTTATTTTCAAATATATAATTTAGACTATGATGATTGAATCAAAACTGTTTAACAAATATTATGATTAATATAAAAAAAAACTCACCATAGGCTTATTATTAGTGGAAACCTTTAACTTTTCAATTAAAAAATCAAATTCTAATACTAATCTTAAGTTTAAATTGCATTTTTACATTAACTAGAATATATGATAAAATAAAATTATAATTTGTAAGTTTTTATGTTCGCAAATAATGTTTAAATATTTACTTGAGTATTTCAGCTAGAAAGAAACATTAATGAATCATATTAAAATTTTATTTACATAGGTGGGAAAACTGAATCATATCCCTGTGATGTGGCAATAGGAGATATTGGTTATCTGGTAGGACTAGGTAAACATACTTTTGTAAAGAATATATATTGAAAAAATGTCTACCTTCTCTTTAAGTTTAATTAAGAACTAAGAATGAATATAAAAATGTCTACCTTCTCTTCCCTCTGAATAGTTGTATAAAGATGATCAGGATTCACTTCAGCCTAAACACACAGATAAGAAAACCAAATTAATACAGAAAAGTGAGAACATATCAAAGATTAACAAAACTTACAAATTTCCAACCTTAATATTTAATCTCGTTTTATCTCACCCACTGTACGCATTCCCTTCCAAGTGGAGCGCTTCTCCATTGGCAGAAGAAGATTTGTTACCGCGGCATAGAACTTGGGAACCTAGCAATCAATCAATACATCAATCAATACATCAATCCTTACAGCAATCAATCAATCAATCAATCATTTAAATTTAGTTTAATTCAATTAAAAAAAAATTTTAAGTAAGTTTCTATATACAGAGCTGAAAAATGCAAATAAAACTCTACTTTGCAAATATGCGAATTGCAGATAAATTTGCCCTAGGAAAAAATGCTGCCAAAATGTTTGTTTGATGGACTCTTTCAGAATCTCAAAAAAAGTTACTTGGGATTTTTCTTATATCTTAGAGGTCCTTCAAGCAATACATCATTTAAATCAGATAAAAAGTACACGAAATGAGATTTTAACAAAATCTACAAATTCCTTAAAAACTAAAGTTTTGAGGATTTATTGTAAATAATAATTGTATAATTTATATGCATTTAATAAGTGATTTAACAAGTTTACAGCTGCACTACAAGGAACAATGAATGTAAAAACCATTAATTTTTGTACAGTTGTCAATAAATACTTTGTGTGAATTAATGTATTAAATATCATGAATCTGACAGAAATATTAATTAATTATTAATTATTAGTTTACCTCCACATTGAACCATGTTTTAACAAACACAATATCAGACAGCAGAATTGTGGAATTTCAATGGGATCTGCATCTGCATGTTTTTTTGGTCTAACCCAGCACATCATCCAGACAGAACAAACACTAGGCCGAGAGAATATCAGAAATATATGACGACGACATTTAAACATTGATTTTCTTTATTATTCCTGCGAGGTGGGGTAAGCATTACAGTTAAACTATGCGAGGTGGGGAAACCATTTTTATTAAGAGCCACTTTTAAGAAAATAAAAATAATTGATTCAGAGAATATAAATAAATAACAAATATTTTAGAACAAAATTTAGTTATAGTTTATAAATTATAACAATTTAAATGCCCTTAGATTTTTGAACTGAAGAGTTCCTATATTATATATATTAGATAATATGAAAACAAAAAAGGCCAAATATACACATTAAGTAGTTTTTGTTGTACTGAAGATTTTTAATATCACAATTTCCTTACCAATCATAATGGAAACATTAAATAAANTAACTCTATTTATACTTGAACGCCCCCTCAGGTTCATGAAGAATCCCTTTAATAACTCTATTTATACTTGAACGCCCCCTCAGGTTCATGAAGAATCCCTTTAATAACTCTATTTATACTTGAACGCCCCCTCAGGTTCATGAAGAATCCCTTTAATAACTCTATTTATACTTGAACGCCCCCTCAGGTTCATGAACGGATTTCTTGTATATTCCTCTAACACCAGAAACAGTTCTAAAAATTCTAAACCATTAATACAGCAACAACAATAAATATGCTTGTCTATCTATATTATAAAACAAGACATTCATATATATTTAAAATACCTATTACCCCCCAGCCCCAGCAATTGATTGAAAGATTTAACAAATTGATTCAAAAATAGCATGCAACAAATAAACTTAGTTTAACTAAAATTTAATCAGGGAGGAGGGGCGCTAGAATACCACCACCCTCCTGGTTATGGCCCTGCATGCACACAGAGATTATGAATGTTGATAAAAAAGACTGATTAAATTTCGTACAGTCGTCTCTGATTTATTATTCTTCATGAGTACGTAAGATTAGTTGGTTTCTAAGCATAATTTCATAATTTCCTAAATCTAAACTTGAGAATTGTGTCCTAGAATGCAGGGATAAACATGGTGTCCTAGAATACAGGGATATACATGGTCTCCAGGAATACAGGGATATACATGGTGTCCAGGAATACAGGGATATACATGGTGTCCAGGAATACAGGGATATATAGTGTGATTGAAGGATGAACAAGGAATGGAAGATCAAGAAGAAAGGATTAAAAACAAGAAATATAGAAGTCTCAAAATGTTTCCATCTGATATCATATTAAAATTTAAAACTATTGTAAAATTTCATTAAAATAAACTATTAAAGTTAAAATAACTAAACTTTCTTAAATTATATTTAGTAAATATTGTGTTTAATATCTTTTTTGTTTAGGTATGGACTAGCATGCAGCATGTTTAAGGGAGAAATATGGACAGCTGGAGGATTCAATGGTGGAACTCTAAATGCTTTAAAAGGAAACAATGGTTATGCTGGATCTCTAGATTTTGTAGAAATATTTACACCTTTTACAGACACCTGGAGGAGTGGGCCTAAGCTGACCAGGGGGAGATGGTATCTAACAATGGAGGTGCTGGACAACAACCTGGTAGTATTTGGAGGGAGTGGAGGTGCAGACAGCCTGGAGATTCTAGAGGGAGAAGAGTGGAGGGAGGAACCTCTGCAATATAGTCATAGTAATCATGCCTCAGTATCAATTACTTGTAATTGATACTGAGATGTATGTTCATTCTATTGTAACTTAAATTAATAATTTGATTTAAAATATTGTCTTTTCTAAAAATAAATTGGATTTAATGCAGCAAGTTCTTGTTAATTGTTCTGAATAAAATGAAAAGGAGTAGAGTACAGAAGTTTCAAGTTTTAAATATCACACTATGAAACATAAACACGTTCAGATTATTATATTATCTATGGTTTGATATAAAATCATTAAAAATCTATCTACTTGATACTGGTGTTAAATGATAGAAAAAGAATGTAAATTATAACATAAAATATTTGAAAAAAGACACTATAAGATTTAATGTAGATCAAAAGTTTCCAAATAAATTTCTTATTAAAAACTGATTTTAATCATTGAATCTAAAATAGATATTGATTGTTTGCTTCTTTATATTTTGAATATTAAGCCTACTTTATATTTTTAATATTAGGCCTACTTTATATTTTAAATATTAGGCCTACTTTATATTTTAAATATTAGGCCTACTTTATTACAAATTAACATGGCATTTTCGAGCAAACTGTTTATATAAAGACCCCCCTCCCTTACACCCAGTTGTTTCTGTTAGAAACACTTTTTCATACAAAAAAAAATAAAAAGTATTTTTTCTGTACTATTATTGGCGAAAAAGGTTAAACACAGATTTGGAGAGACCGAGCACAATTTCGAATATTAGGCCTACTGAATAGATTTCAATAGGGAAACTCCAGACAACTCTGGGTTCCCTATACTAGTAAATGTATATATTTTACAAGGTTAAAAAGTTAAAGAAAAACCTTGATTAAAAGTTTAAAGAGTAAAAATTGCAAAACTTACAAAATTTTCCTAATTATATTTCTGATTAACATAGTAGTATTTAAGTGACACAGTAATTTATATCTAGCTGTTATCTATGTATATACTTTGCTTGTCTGTTTGTATCCAATAAACGNGTATCCAATAAACGTCAAAACGGCAGAACCGATCAGGCCCAAATTTTGTGTGGGACATCATATGACCGCAAGGAAAAATTAATAATTTATTTTGTAAATTTTCGAAATATTAAAATATATATTTTGAGGTCACATTTACATAAAACGCCCTAAATATGGACCCATTTTGAATTGTTAAATAACTTTTTTAAACTCAATTCGACAAGATTAAATGAAAATAAAAAATTTATTTCATCAAAAGAATAAACATGATTGAATACATGGATCTAGTGTCCCTTCCTTTTCTTCAGTCTTTCTTCTGCCATCTTCTTCTTACTCATCATTCTAGGTAGGTAGGTAGGTAGGTAGGTAGGTAGGTAGGTAGGTAGGTAGGTAGGTA
>NW_019402096.1:0-23259 GCF_000591075.1 Eurytemora carolleeae
TTGCTACCCTGGAAATTTCCTCTGGCCGTTGATACCAGCTCCAGTAGTAACGGGTTAAATACAATCAATACTATTTGTTTGTCCAGTTACTCAACTCATGATACAATTTAGCTTGGGTTGAATGAACTAGCTGGGTGGGTTTACAGTACCAACACTTGCAGAATTTCTAATACTAAAACTAAGTTTGTTTTTCTCATACTTAATTGTGCTTAAAATCAAACTACAAGGTCGTAAAATCGTATCAGCAATGTTGCATAAGTTTATCTGTCTCCCTGTGTCTAGTTTTCATGTTTGTCTAAAGTAGGATTTCTGTGTGATTGGCAGAATCTTTACACTGCCAAACCCTGGACACCATAAGCTTACTAACCGGCCAAACAAAAACAGATTGAAGGGAAAATTTGGAATAAAAGCTAAAGAATAAGATATAAGAAGTGAATGAAACAATTCTCTCACCTCCACCGCCCTCCCGACTCTCCTGGACCCTTTCCCCTCTATTATCCCCCACCCAACCCGGATCAATCCTCCCCTATACACCCTCCAGTGCACATCCCTCTGACAGGAAGGAAGAAAAAGGAGATAGATAGATAATTAAATAAATGTATAATTCTAAAATGTACATGTCAAAAATTATTTAAGAGTTAATAGGGTAAAAAGCCAAGGCGTCGCGACACTTAGAAAATGGACCAAGTCTTAAAAATTAGATGCCTGGATCTATTTGAGCTAGCTAGATAGATAAATAAATAGATAGATATATAGATGGATGGATAGCTAGTTAGATAGATAGATAGATAGATAGATAGATAGATAGATAGATAGATAGATAGGTGTGAAGTAAGGTTTATATTTTGCATATCAGATTCAGACAAACAGGGGTGAATATAATTAGGATATGATGACCCCCCCCCCCTTCAATGTACAAATAGAGAATAGAGAATAAGAAGACGACATTACAAAGCAGTAATTAAATCATTAAGTGAACTGTGTCTGTTTAAACTGCAAAATTGCTGTTTCTCTTGCTCATTGGACTTTTTATAGTTATAACTTCGCCCCCCCCCCCCTCCCTGGTATAAATATTGCATGTTATCTATCTAATTATCTATCAATCAATTTATCATGTCTGAATATAAACTATGTATAGACAGTAAATACCAATCAATTATTGTGACAGAACTTGATCAATTAATTAAATGATTAATTGACTGATTGATTGATTAAAAAATCCTTGAGTTGATTTATTGATTGTTGATTACTTATAAGCAATTTGAATTGTGACTTTAATTGTTAGAAAATTACAAAAAAAAACATGTACAAACAATGACGGACATATTGGAAATATAAAGTAGAGTATAGTGCACTTTCACGTAATTATTTGGCCTGATCATTGTGCGTAATCGAATCCTGTGGTTCTCTTATTATTGTTAATTAACAGTGATAATTTAATTATCACATGATAACCTTCCAAGTAAACATCAATGTTTGATAATAAATAAATTTGGTATTTGAACCTCAAAATATATTTGCGAAAATCCTCAAAGATTAATAACGTGATTTTTCAATTTTTTATTTTCAAGTATTTGATAGATTGGAGAACTTGTGCAAACTTTAATTGGGGTCAAAGAGAAATGGGGGGGGGGAGTGAATAAGGTTAAAATTTGACTTGTTAGAAATTTGATGCTTTGGCCCTATTTAAAATATACCAAAAATTGATTTAATGACCGCCCAAAACATAATTACCAATTTTTTATTGTTTTAAAGAATGTTTCCTTAAAACTTTAAACAAGTGAAAAGATACTCTGCATGATTAATAAATAAAAAATTTTAAGTTCCACAAATTAATTGTATTTTTAACTCTTAATTATTTTAAACGTTACTATACTGTACATTATACGGTAACCGCCCAAAAAGTTTCCGGAAAAAAGTCCTAATATTTCGCACTAAAAAAGTCCTGTGGAAAAAAGTCCTTTTATTAAAAAGTCTCTGGAAATAAAGTCCTACCAATTCGAGACTTTATTTTCTAGGACTTTTTTCTGGATCCAGTATGGTTTTATACAAAAACATCACCGGAAAAAAGTCCTATTATAGACTTATAGTAAAAAATGCATGGGAACAAAGGATGTTTACAACCATGCAAAAAAAAGGGCAATTGATATTAAACACACCCGGATGGCTATATTCAAAGTGCAGATGCATAAAAAAGTCTTTGTTATGAAAACGTTTTAGACTTGACCTCATTTTCACAAGATTTAGGACTTCATTTCTTGGGTTTTTTTTCTTCAAATATATTTTGTTCAGAACTTTATTTCCTGAGACTTTATTGGCAGGCCCTATACTATTTTAGGAAAAAAAGTCCCAGGAATCCAAAACACAGGACTTTATTTCTAGTGACATTTTATTCCAAGGACTTGAGAAAATTCTGACTTTTTTCCAAAGTTTTTTTTCCAGGCTTTTTTCCGGAAACTTTTTTTGCCGAGACTTTCTTACATAGATTCACATTATACTGCCCTAAACTAAGCTGTTTGTACGTACTGCATTGATCTGCAGTACACTGACAAAAATAGTTTTTTTTTAGCGGAAAGTGATACATATATTGTATTTGTCTAGGGGTTCTATCTGAATTGAGGTTTTTTTGCAAAGATCCTTTTCTGAAATGGTTTTGCGGATTTCTTTATTACTATATGAGCAAAAAAGAGATTTGTCAAATTTTGGGCCGATTTTTACCTGCTTAATTAGATTCTCCGACAACACCAAAATAGTTCGCTTCGCGGAATCACACGCCTAAACAATTTAAAGAAATATAGTAAATGTAAATATATGTAATGTACATTGATTCTTGAACAGTGTACATTTTATAGTGAACAGTCTACAGTCGTTAGTGTTTAGCAAGGTTATAATGCAACGAAAGTTAATTGCAGTTGCGTATACTCTGCGTACATATTGAAACCAGTTCTCTCTGGGCGGAATTTGTAAACAAGAATAGATACATCAGTGATCGTTTAGTATCCCAGGAGGTTAAAGGCATTAAATTTTGATAAATTTAATAATTCACATAATAGTTTCCTATGACCAAAATATTTCATCGATTTTTTTATGTGAAAGATGGATCCCATGCCAGGCTTCGACATCCGTCTTGTGTTTACATTACCGCCCAGAGACAGTACACTGCAGTACAAAAGATACGTACACCTCTGAAATAACTTTCCTTATATTATAATCTTGCTTTTTAATGTTTAATGTATAGTTTACAGTATACAGTCATGTGTGTAGTGTACTGCAGTGTACGGTGTACAGCGGTTTTGCAAAAGATTGATAAATTACCTGTAAAATGGAATCAGCAACAAAATGAGTTGAGGAAACATCTCTGTGATATAAACACAATCTAAAAAATAGTTTATGACAAAGGAGTTGAGTTTTTGCCACAAACTCTGATTTTCTAATCACTATATCTTTAGAACCAAATGCTGCAGACCTTAGATATTTCAAACTATGAATTGTGTTAGATCAAATAATCTGAGTTTGAAATATCAAAGGTTTACAACATCGGGTTCTAAAGATATTGAGGTTTAAATATTTGATTTTGTTCCAAATACTCAATTCCTTTATCATTTCATGCATTAAAACAGAAATATGCAGTACATCATGCTATAGTTGTACAGAGTACTTTAGAATTATGTTAAAAGTATTTTAAGAGTAAAAAAGTACACTATATTTTGTACCTGAACTGGTTTGCCCCGAGCTCCAATTCGCTTGCCAACACCTGCTGTACGTACATGTCGTCTTCTACACTGTACACAACGAATCCATCGTACACTTTCTCTCCGTCCTCCCCCCGCTCTACACGCTGGAAGAACCGGATCCCATACCTGGACAGGTAAACAGGGTTAATATGCATTTACATTTTTATTTGTACAGTTACAATACATGTACTTTTTACAATTACAACAAAGTCCACAATTTAAAAAAGCTGTTGTGTAGTTTTGTGTTTATGAGTATTGCAAGCAGGTGCGTATTCAGGAATTTGTCAGGGGGGGCTCAGCACCCGTTGGGCCCTAAAGACCCCATGAAATCCATAGATTTCACTGGTCCAGGGCGGGATGAGCCCCCGTAGCCCCCTGAATAGTGAATACTCCTCTGATTGCAAGTAGTATTTGTAAAAAATATTCCTTAAAAAGAATGAAATGGATAGTGTAAAGTGTAAAGTGTAAAGTGTTGAGTTTGAATACGGTTACAGCTAATTCACTGCAATTTCTTGAGTTCGAATTTAATGGTTTTGAGCCGCGTCTTAAATTCGAAGAAAACTGGTTTCAATTGAGCGCCAGCTTAAATCTTGAAACATTGAATACAATTTCTAGTGGAACCAACCATATTTGAGCCGCGGCTCAAATTTAAGCTGCGGCTCAAATTCTTTAAATTCGGCCTTTGGAGACATATAAACAAATTTAGTTCTGCTTAGGCCAAGTTTACAGTCCTCCCAGAAACTGCAGTACATTTTGCATTTAAACAAAGATTTGGGGGTTACTGGTGTATTTTCTTTGCCTATAACATGACAAGATGGAAGTATGTTTGTTTTCTTGAGATCTTGAGATTAAAATAATTCAATTATAAGACAGAACACAACCACATTACATATACTAATCTAAACTACACACACCTACATATAGATAGATAGATAGATAGATAGATAGATAGATAGATAGATATATAGATAGATAGATAGATAGATAGAAATATGGATAGATCTATGTACCTGGAGTATAACCAGAGTTTAAACTGTGCTCTGTATAGTACAACTAGTAGAAGGAGAAGAAGAAGAAGAACTGCTGCTGCTCCTCCCGCTACAGCTGGAGCTAGAATACTACCCTGGACTACTCCTTCAGTAGCAACTAGTCCCCTCGCCTCTTCACATACCTCCAGGGTTAATAGGTCTATACTAGAGCTATCTGCAGTTGTACATCTTAGCTCACCCTGCAAAGAAAAGATATTCTTCACGTTTTGGTACTTTTCAGTTTTTTTTTGTATTTGTTATACATCCCTAAACTTGTAAGGGAGAAAAGAGATTTTCCATTTTTTTCCTTTTCAAATGTAGATTATCATTCAAGTTATGTTTCTTGATGTTTTTTGTTTCCATTCATAAAGGAAACCAATAATAGACTATTTTGTGCAAGACTGACAAATCGTTTTTCTTAGTTCTCCTACTGCAAAAAAATAAAGGATTTAAAATAAAGTTGTGCTTATAAAGATATTGAAAATTAGAATTTTTAGAGTAAAAAAGTATAAAAGGAAAAAAAGGTAAAAATTGAAATGATGTGAACGTCGCCAGCGAAATTAGAATAATAGAAAAAGAAATGGCGGGAAAGAAATGACTCAAAATCAAGATGGTGGAAAAGAAAATGCCGCTAACCTGGTCAATAACCTCAACAGCTGTTGACTGGATCCACCCTGTAAATCTGCGAAGAAATGAACATTCGCAACTCCAAAGATTGTCTGTAAGCCCAACACTAAATCCAAATCCAGTTCAATGACTTGATCTCAATAAGTAATTATCTTCTAAATGGGGTTACTTCAATCAAATTAATGATATTTAAGAAGTATATCTATGATAATTACTTAATTATTTTTTCTCTGAGCTTGGATAAACCCTGGGCAGATTATCAATTTAAAAAATTACTTTAAGCAAGAAAGGAACTGAATTCAACTGCCTCAAATCCTAATTTTCTCATCTTTATTTCTTTGGAATTTGCAGTTTGGATTTTTTAAACAATGAGTTCTGTCCGTTAGAAATATTAAAATGTTCAAAATTCTTTGTGCTTTTATATAATTTTCCCCCTATATTTTCCAATTGCTTGCTTCATTTCTAAAATAACCTCAAACTCCCCCTAATTTGAAGCTATGTTTAAGTTTCAAGAAACTAAATAAAAAACCTTAATGATGTTAAAACAGTCTAAGATGTTTATCACATTGACACTCCTTCCATTCTTTTTTATAATAATTTATTTAAAGAAAATCCACCCTTAAAAGTTTAACAACAAAAATTATACATTCAAGCTGTAAAGTTTAAAGCATAAGTGGCACTAAAAAATCTGATTGATTTGATGTACAGGACCGTCTTTTTACAGGCTGGTCGAGCAAGTTGTACAGTGTACATAGAGAAAACGGCAAAACGGCTGGGACGGTACATCAAATGAATCTTCCCTTTCTAATGAGTTTAATTAAGTTTTTATAGTTAATTTAGGGAAATAACAAAAATTATCCATTTTTGCCATTTTTTCCAAGTTTTCCTGTTGAATGGAAAAATTCTGAATTTCCTTTTCAAAATGGGTTTTCTTTTTTGGCGGAAAGTCTTTAAAATTATCGTATTTAAATGTTCAACTTGATAAATGATGTTGGAGTGGAAAGTGTAGGAAATATAGTGTTAAGTATTTACATACTGCAGTATTTTCTAAATATGAGGAGGGGGAAATTCAAGAAAGAAAATTTAGAACAAAGAAGATCGAAAGAATAACATGGAAAAAAATAAAATAAACTGATTTAAAAGATTAAAGTGTTTAAACATAGTTAATTTCCCCACAGTAAGATGAGTTCAATGATAAAACAAATTTGTTTATTTTCTTTTTCAAACTTTTGTTTTTTCTTTAATTAGAGAATCTTTCTTCAAATAAAAAAAAGAGAGACATTTATTATTTAAGAATTTCTTTTCTTTCCTTCTATACCTTATCTTTTTCATGATTTTCTTTTTATCCCCCCCCTAAACCAATACTAAAGAGTAAATTCATCTCTTGGGAGTTCATTAGTCTGGACTACAGATGTCATTTCTTTCACTAATTATTCTATTCTATTTATTCTTATTCTAATTCTATTCTATTCTATTATTTTTATTCTTATCCTATTCTATTCTATTCTATTCTATTCTATTCTATTCTATTCTATTCTATTTATTCTTATTCTAATTCTATTCTATTCTATTATTTTTTTTCTTCTTCTATTCGATTTCTTTTATTCTTATTCAATTCTATTTTATTTATAACTATTTTTATTCCATTCTTTACATTTTATTCTTATTCTATTCTATTCTAAACAATTTGTTTTTAATTTATTCTATTTTAAACATTTTATTCTTATTGTATTCTATTATATTCCTTTCATTCTTATTCTATTCTATTCTATTCCTTTTATTCTTAATATATTCTATTCTATTCCTTTAATTTTTTTTCTGTTGTATTCTTTTTATTGTATTCTTATTATATTGAATTCTATTCGATTCCTTTTATTCTTATTCTATTGTATTCTAAACCTTTTATTCTTATTCTATTCTATATCATTCCTTTTATTCTTATTCTATTCTATTCTAAAGCTTTTGAATCTTATTCTATTATACCTGTTATTTTTATTATATTTTATACCTATCAAGTATACTTTTTTATTCTTTTTAATTTCTTTTGTTTTGGATCTTTTTCTAAGTGTTTTTCTAGTATACTATTTTTATTCTTTTTAATTTTTTTGTTTTAAATCTTATTCTCAGTAATTTTTCCTATTTTTTTTATTCTATTTTGTTTTTATTCTTTTTTCTTGAATTTTGTTCTATTTCGTCCTATTCACATTAATCACCAATTTAATTATTTTCCAAAGGAATTAAGTCTTTGCCACAAACTCACTAATTTTCTAATCCCTATTTCTTTACAAATTGAAGGTGTACACCTTTGATATTTCAAACTTAAAATATTTAATCAGAATTCATAGTTTGAAATATCTAAGCTCTACGACAATGTGTTGCACAGATATAGGGATTGGAAAATCAGAGTTTGTGACAAAGACTGAATTCCTTTGTGTTGCATCTCACATGACCCAGGGGAAGGTTTATAGAATTCAAAAATTTCCCTTAACAATTTGAATTCTCAAAAGTCATGAAAAAAGTCGATTAAAGATCAACAATTAAAAGTTCAAATCAAAATTGGACGCGAAGCACCCTGGAATTCTATTAAGTTAATTTTTGGGAAACCCCCTTTCTTTATTTCAGAAGTTAAATGTAAAAAAAAAATCAGACTTTCTTTATTCGCAAGATTTAGTTTTAGTAACTTAGCCAGGATAGGGTTGGTTAGAAAGGGAGGGGGAAGAAGGAAGGGGGGGAGAAGGGAGAGGGATGAGGGAAGTGGTTGAAAGGAAGGGCAGTTGTTTTACAATCTCTAAACTACTTTTCTTTTTGTGTTTCCAAGAAGTCTACTTCAGGCCAAAGGGAGGTTTAAAAATTAAAAATGTTTTTATTTCTAAACATGTATTTTTTATTTAACATAGTGCCAACAAACTTTTAAATAGTATTGGATCAAAAAACATTATATTTTTTATAAATTTCTTTGTATTTTACTTATGTATGTATGTCTATTGTACAGGGATACGTTTTACTACAAAGATAAAAGAAACTGAATAATTAGATTTGTTGGAAAGTAAATTGAAAATGAAAAATAGAGGAAACAGTTTTCTGTTTGTTTTTATTTTACTCTGCAGTAGTTCATTTAGAATCCATAGAGAATAGAATATAGAAGAGTAAAAATAGTAAATTATATTCTTATTTTACTCTGCAGTAGTTCATTTAGAATCCATAGAGAATAGAATATACAAGAGTTAAAATATTAAACTATACTCTCATATTATTCTGCAGTAGTTCATTTAGAATCCACAGAGAATCAAATATATAAGAGTAAAATAGTAAATTATATTCTTATTTTATTCTGCAGTAGTTCATTTAGAATCCATAGAGAATAGATTATAGAAGAGTAAAAATATTAAACTTTATTCTTACTTTAATCTGCAGTAGTTCATTTAGAATCCATAGAGAATAGAATATAGAAGAGTAAACTTGAAAACGACGATATCTTCCAAATTATTGATCAGATAAAGGTTTAATGGATACTATTTAAGTAAAGGGTCCTTTGAAAATACGATGATTGTCCCTTTAAGATAAAATTATTTACGCCAGCTATGCAACATTTCCCGCTCTTTGTCTGAAGCTGTTATATTCGGTTATTGCTGAAAAGTTTGAGAAAACCGGTTTTAATTAAACTAGTAAACATAAACACAAATAGAAACTAGGGGGAGGAGGTGGGGGGGGGTGGTTAAGTAATTAGAAACTCTAATTCAATTATCTGTCAGAAAAATCTGGAGTTGAGAAAAGAAAATACAAAAGTAAAATTGCTGAAAGCGGTGAAATCGCTGAACAATGTACGTACACTTACACTTATGTACAGTGAACATTGGGCAGAAAAACTGTTAGAATCAAGTTTCATTTTAAATAGTCCATTGCTCATTAAACACATAATTTTCGCAGTGTACACAGACCCATTTTATTATGTCAATTTTCATGCTACTTAAAACAAAAGTTGCTTTCCGCCTACTCTGTGATATCTTCTTATTAATATATGATTTTTTTTTATCAAAAAAGGCTACTGGAAGAAAATAAGAATATGGTTGGCTAACCATGATTCTTATGGATGGTTGGACTCCTTGATATATTAGAAGATGGTTAGGAATAGATAGACAGATAGATAGATAGATAGATAGATAGATAGATAGATAGATAGATAGATAGAAGCTAGGATGGGAAATGATATTTGGTGTTTAAATATTTATCGTATTTAACTTTGAGCAAAGTTTAGAGTTTTATCATTTTGCACCATCTTTCATTCCAGCTGTACTTTGTACATTGTCATGTACATATACAATATACATGTACTGTAGGTACATTAGATATAACGGGCGCATTGTAAATACAGTACTTTAAAATCTCTTAAAACGGGAATAAGGCCTAATTATTCAGATTTTACATATTTTTGATGAAAACTTCAAATCTTAGAAGTTTACTAGCTTGGGAACCCAGCGCTGCCAAGGTTACTAAAATTTACTCCCGACGTTTACTTGCACTTGAACGATTTTACCGGGAAACCAAATTTTCGCTATAAAAGTCGACCCACTCAATTTAGAATCTAAAAACCGAGCTAAGAACATTCCCGTGGACCTCACAAGTTCCCCAATCAAAATTTGAGGCAAATCGGTCCAGGGGTTTCTGAGTTATGATCGGACAAACAAATTAATAACTCTCTTAATTCATATAACCTGTAATCTGGGTTTTAGTTTTTTAATACCATTTCTACCAAAAGATACATATATTTAATGTATAACAAATACATATAAATATATATATTATAGATATATGTATAATGTATAATATATATTTAATCTAAAATATATTTCTAGAATGACCACCGCACAACAAACTCAGGATAAAAAAGAAGAAGAATATTATTTTGCGCGACCATAACACCCCCAATTTTTATTTACATCCATGGGTTTAAGAAATATTTTTTGTGTGTTCATTTAAGATAAAAAGCTAGCTTCTCAGCAAACAAAAAATAGATGAATTTTTAACTAAAAATAAATGAATATTGGTTTGGTGTGATCCAATCATACATTATAAGAAGTAGAATATGATATTTCATTATTTGAACTTTAATCAAAGGTTGGAATATAAATATTTTCTTGTCTTTTGTTTTTACATTAACTATATAAGAAGTTGTAATCTCTGTTTGTCCGTCTGTTTTTTTATCCCATCATAACTCAGGAACCCCTAAACCGAATTGTATTTAATTTTGATTGGGGAATTTGGGAGAACCGTGGGAATGTTCTTAGGTTGGTTTTAAAAATCTAGAGTGGGTCGACTTTAATACCGAAAATTTAGTTTCACGGTAAAATTGTTTAAGTGCGGGTAAACGGCGGGAGTAATGTTTAGTAACCATGACAGAGCACGGTTCCCAAGCTAGTTTTCTGATTAATCGGAGACAGATTTTAGAACCTTTTAATTCTGACAGTTTCCTACTTTGTCTCTCCAGCATAAATCTTTAAGTCACTTTTATAGAAACCACAATTTAAAAAAGGTTTAAAGGTTTCCGTTGTGAATCGGACATGCCATATTTCAAGTCCAGAGCAAATGTTATATAAGTTTTTGTTTTATTTCTAATAATCTAATTCTTCGAGTTTCTGTTAATTCTAATTAAATAATTCGCTAAAGATTGTAGAATTCTAATATCTAATCAATCGACCAGGATAAAATGAGGAAAGAAGAACTGAGCAATAAACTTTAGAATTGTTGATATCGAGATTAACGCTTGATCTTCTCTTTTTGTTAATCTTAAGATTACTTTTGTCTTTGATTTGTATCTAGGAAATTCAATCAATCAGAGTTCCGTATGCAGAATCCTGAACAGCCAACACAAGCCGGGAAAGGAATGAGTTTTTACCACAAACTCAAATTTTCTAATCTCTATATTTTTGCAACTTGATAATTTAACTCTTTGTTATTTCAAAATTAGATTAATTGATCTAACAGAATTCAAAGTTTGAAGTATCTAAGGTCTACGACATTTGGTTGCAAAGAAATAGGGATAAAAAAATGAGAGTTTGTGGCAAAGAGTCAATCCCTTTTAAATTTTGCTCACTTTTTCATGAAAGAACACTGATTGGTCGGAATCCGGTGAGGAAAGTGGATTAAACAGATATCAAAAGTGTGCACAGTGAATATTCAGATAAAGTGATTGGTATTTACGGTATCTAATTCCAAAGTTTTTAGCCTAATCAGATTGCATCCAAGAAAATGTAAACATAAATTCAATTATTACCAGTAAAAATTAACTTATATAAATCAAGTTTAGTTTCCAGACAAAGCTGAGTTCCCCAGCTATTGCTTTATATTCTCTTTAATTTCCACTAGTTCTATACCTGGCAAAGTGTTCCTCAAAGAAGGAAAATAAATTCAATTTTGGAACAATTTGAAATGGTTTCCTTCGTGTTTATAATTCAATCCTTCTTGTTTATAATTCAATACCTGGAAAAATTTAATATTCTGACTGCACCAGAAATAGTAAAGGACACTTCTTTAACTACTCAGAATTTCTAAAGTCAAAGGCTTTTCGCAAGTCCAAAATTAGAAACCTTTTCTATTTACCCTCCCTTCCACCTCCCCTCATTCTCCTCTCCCCTCACCCTACCCTCAATCTTTCCTCCCCCTCCCCTCATTATCCCCTTCCCTCACCCTGCCCTCTGGTTTGAACTAGTAACTGGTTTGAACTAGTTTGAATTAGTTTGAACTAGTTTGAACTGGTTTGAACTAGTCTGAACTGGTTTGAACTGGCTTGCCTGAGTAAAAACTGGTTTTGTGCTAAAGACCAGACAGTATACTCAGATATGCGGTTTCCTACAAACAAATTAAAACTAAAATATTTGAGATTTTCATTGAAAGGGAGTGACCACGCCACTTTGTGATGTTAAAGTGACAACACAGTATTGTAAAATAAGAAATTATGATTCACAAAAATGTGTCTCTTATGAGGAAAAGTAAAAGTACAGTACAAGTGTACATGCAGGTTTCTTTTCAAATATTGCGTACACTCCCTTTAAAGTCTTGCAAATTTTCGTTAGAAAAATAATAGTTAGCTTACCTTGAAGATTTAAAATTTGAAGATTTTTCAGAACAATAAATGTTATATTGTTAATAGTACTAATCAGGTTATTCTGCAGATACAGCTCACGTAGGTTTACCAGTCCTGTAAACATACAAATAAAGAAAATACAGATACAGTTCATATAGGTTTAATATTCCTGTAAACATAAAAATATAGTTGATATAGATACAGTTCATGTAGGTAAAGCATTCATGTAAACATACAAATATAGTTAATAAATATACAGTTCATGTAGGTTTAACATTCCTGTAAAAAATACAAATATAGTAATAAATATACAGTTCATGTAGGTTTAACATTTCTGTAAGCATACAGATATAGTAAATATAGATCCAGTTCATGTAGGTATAGCATTCATGAAAACATACAAATATAGTTAATAAATATACAGTTCATGTAGGTTTAACATTCCTGTAAAAAATACAAATATAGTTAATAAATGTAGGTTTAACATTTCTGTAAGCATACAAATATAGTAAATATAGATCCAGTTCATGTAGGTATAGCATTCATGAAAACATACAAATATAGTTAATAAATATATAGTTCATGTAGGTTTAACATTTCTGTAAGCATACAAATATAGTAAATATAGATCCAGTTCATGTAGGTTTACCACTTGACGTACATACAAATATAGGCCGCCTGATTTATGGACCTTTACCCGTCCCGACCCCCTCTGGACTTGGTGGTGGAATAGATAGTGTATCTTCTATATATTTATAATATAATTACTGTTTGTATCTACCAGTGTCTCTGTTTGCTGAACATTAGATTACGATAAGAAAACTTTTCCTTTAACCCTCTAAATGTAATTAAGAAAAGTTTGATCTTATTACTTTCTAATCCTTACCCCCTTCCCCCCTTCCCAATTCAATCATTCCCCCCCTCCCTCCGCTTTCCCTCTATCTGGTATTTTCCTAGTCCTGTAGCTTTTCCATCTACTTCTATTTCCATCTTTTTCCATTTAGTCTTCTATTTATAAAAACATGATTTTGTTTGTCAAGACGATTCAATATTTTTCTTATCAAATATAAGAAAACTTAATAATGTAAAAATACAACTTTCTATAACATATAAAATAAAAATGATCAAATTTGAAGAATAAAGTTCAAAATTCTCTCGATTTGTCTCAATCGTATTCGTATATACCTGGTACATATATAAACAAGCAAAAACATCGAATTTATTATTGAATGGTCCACAAGAGGCAAAAAGTGACTCCTCAGAAAAAGAATAAGAATTGAACCGCTTTATCTAAAATCACGTAGAATTTCTTTTGCCGGATATTTGAATTTTGGCGCATTTCTGAGTTTGATGGTTTTGCGGAAAGCCCCTGGATTTGCTTTGTGCAAAATAAATGCAAATATTGAGATATTTTCAGTCCAATACATTTATCAAAAGTGTGGGGGAAAAAATTTTCAGAAATCGTTTTTTAAAAAAGGTTTGTACATTTTAAGTATACAATACAAATGCAATAATTATGATTATTTAGATTTTAAGTATCATTAAATTTGCATTTTGCAATTTCGTTGAGCGATGATTTTCTGAATGAATAATATCCCCTGGGGTGTTTAAAGTTCAACAATTGAATTAGAATTGAGATTAAAGTTAGAAATTATATTAATTTATTAATTTCAACGTGAGAGAACTACCTCCTGCCCCACCTTTTCTAGGGTCATTTCCCTGTTTTCTATAGAAATCCACGAGTTATTTTTAAAAAACCGCAATCAATACTTCTTCAAACTTTCAACGAATTTTCATAAAATAACTCTTTAATTGAAGATCCATTTAATTTCCTGAACTGACCTTGAAATTCGTCTCCTTGAAACTTCTGTATTCTATTTGAATGTAGGTCCAGAAACTGCATAGAGGGCAAACCATTGAACGTATTATTCTCCAACACCTGAATATCAAAATTTTCATTATTTAATTTAGAAAAGAGATTTAATTCTTTTTATACTTAAAAGGACTGTAAGCATAATTTTAAGAGACCCTGACAAAAGATGGCAATGTCTGTTTGACAACGGTGTCCGTTTGTAAGCATTACCTGATCTAGTATTAGAAGATATTCTAAAATTTTAAAAACTAATTATTTTCTTTTGGAAATTCTCTACAAAAGTGACTTGTGCATTTCCGTTGCAGAAAAACGTATAAAAGTTTTTAGAATTAAACACTATTAGACCTAAAAAAACTAAAATGTCTTCCACATTTTTGATCAGATAAAGGTTGCAAGTGTACTGTTGTGAATCGGGCATTGCCAGCTGTACATGAAGGGTCACTTGAAATTACGCTGACAGTCCTATTATAGTTCAGAGTTCTAGGACAATAAAAGAATAGAATATATTGCCGAGTAAGGAATATAACAATACCAAAGAAAACTTTTCAAAAAGAAAAATATAAGAGTCTTCCCCCTTTGTATTCCGGAAGAAGTATTTAGTTAAATTGACAGGGTGGTCTCCGACCATATTTGACACAATAACTGTCAGAAGAGAGATCAAAGTTTAACCCTATTTCCAGAACCGGAACCAGAATTAGAATTTAAAACGAATTCTCGGCGGACATATTTTACCTCGATATTTGAATTGTTGAGATAAAGGGTTCGCAGATTTTTCCGTCCAATAAAAGTATGACTTTTCAGCTTGAGAAGGTTGTTACCATCCAACAACAACTCTGTTGCATCCATGGGTAATTTGACGGGTAAATCCGTGAAATTCGAGGACGAACATTCTACAATATTGGTGTTCCAGGTCGCATCGTGGTAACAGGAGCAGCCGACAGGACAAGCCATCTCACAGTCGCATGCATCATAGTCGCAGCAGTGACAAAGGGCAAAGCAATGTGTTTGATAGGGACAAAGAAACTGAGAAGGCGTAGCGTCTACTAATGGCGCGAAAGTCAGTTGTCTCGAGTATGGAAGACGACAGTAGATACTTTCTAAATCTGCAATTTTTGGTAAATTGTTCATCGTCTGTTTCTTGTTAATTGTCCTAAATAGATAAAAATATGTAAGTCAAAAATAAAGTTTAAATTTTTTTTTCTTATTTCTCAGTTTGCTGTTAGTTAAAAGTTATTGTAAAGATTTCTACTAACTTTTCTACTTCTAACAATTGAAGGGGAAAATAACTAATCCCTTCTGTAGAACACGGACCATAAAAACTTAAATTGGATAAAGAAGACCAGAAATATATAATTGAACATACAGAATTTTATATAACTATTTTGGTCAAGAGAAGAATACAACCTATTTTTACACCATCAAGTCAATTTTAAATCTTTGATAAAAAAGTTTACCGGGATAAAAAAAAATGTTATTACCTGAACCAGAGCATATGACAGTTACATTGAAGAGGGTTTCCACCAAAAAGAAAACTAGGATCGGAACTCAGTTCCGGGCTTATCCTTCATTATTTTACCAGTAATCATTTAACTCTTTACAAACAGAGTGATTTCTCCTGAATGTAATACTTTAGCGGGATGTTTTAAGACCATTAACTTTTTGGAAATAGGTAAATAACATCTTGCTTTGAGAGCGTGTTGTAAAAAAAACGTGTTGTGACAAAATCTTTATTTTACATTAAACTTTGTATAGCATTGTAAAAAGGATAATTGTTGTTTAAAAAAAAACGAAGTTTAAATACTGGCATCCCTGATAGAGTTTCTGTCAATACTGGACATCTTGTTGACAGTAAGGTCGACCTTCTTGAGGCTGTGCTTCTCGTAGAAGGTGTAGGGGGCCAGCTCCTCCAGCTCGTTGTCGTTGAGTAGAACCGTCTCAACACTGTTCGGTAGATTGACAGGGGCCAGGATCTAAGTACAGGTTAAATAAAACAAATACAAGAATAAATAAAATAGGAAGACGACTTTTAGGCTCAAGTTGTGACTTTAAATAGTCAACTGAACATAAGACATAACAATTGTGCAATGTAAACAGACCTATTTTACTTCATAAGTGATATAATGAAGGTTATTAGTAAAAAAAGAAATTAACATCATGTATTTTTGATTTAACAATTTTAACATGAAAAAAGTTTTTACACCAAAATATATTTTTTAACCAAAACTATTTTTGTTCACCTTAAGTTTGTTGAACCCTGCGTCTAAATGTTTAATCTGTATTCCAGATTCAAGACCAAAATAGTTCTCTAGGCTACTCAATTCATTTCTTAACCATTCAAGGCTAAATTTAGGAAACAAAAGGAACAAAAAGAACTGCTCGAAATAAAAAGGTTTTAAGTTCAAAACGTTATTTTTACTGGTTTTGGGGTTGATCAAATGTTCATTAAAAAAGTTTAACTCAACAATTTTTAAATTCAAATTGTTTTTAGTCAAAAAAAAAAAAAAAAGGGTATCGAGTTTCCAAAAAAAAAGTTGCCTGTATAGCGTATATATCAAATATCTGGGATTCAAAATTTGCAAAAATGATTTTGTTGTCCGTCAAAATATTAATTTAGTTTGTTTGTTTCCTATGAAGATCAAGCCAGCTGACGCTACGAGGAAGCATAGCATAATCAAACTCTCCCAACCGGTTATCACTAAAAATAAAATTGTTATTCTAGGTCCAATAAAAAGCGGGGGGGGGGGGCAACGAAAGAGGGGGGGAGAAACTGGATTAAAAAGAAAAAATTGAGTTTTTTTGCTTTTAAAAATAAATGAGTATTATCATGGGTTTAATTTTTACAAGGGGAAATCAGAAGGGGGGGGGGGGAAAGGTTCTGGCCAACTCCCTTGATTTAATTTGTTGTACCTGATATTAAGCCAGGTAAGGTTTGGTAGATCTTGGAAAAGGTTTTCCATTCTTTTCAATCTGTTTCCATCCAACCTTACTGCCTACTCGTACAAATCATTCTTTATCATGTAAAGTGTACAGTACAGTGTACAGTAGTGTTTAGTTTTGTATTATAATAATGTACAGTGTAAAGTGTGCAGTGTAAAGCGTACAGTGTAAAGTGTATATATTACATAGTGTAGTGTACAGTGTAAAGTAGTGTTTAGTTTTGTATTATAATAATGCAAAGTGTAAAGCGTAAAGTGTAAAGTGTATATATTATATAGTGCACAGTGTACAGTGTACTGTATAAAGTGTAAAGTGTAAAGTGTACAGTGTAAAGTGTAAAGCGTACAGTGTAAAGTGTATATATTATATTGTGTACAGTGTTCAGTGTACAGTGTACAGTATACTGTGTAAAGTGTAAAGTGTAAAGTGTACAGTGTAAAGTGTACAATGTACAGTGTACAGTGTACAGTATACAGTACAGTATACAGTGTAAAAAGTACAGTGTGAAGTTTAAAGTGTAATAAAACATTTAAAATTTTAAAGTTAAGCAACAAGTTTTTTTATTCTGTAGACAACTTAAGATTTAATACGTAGTGGTTTGCTATGTAAAATGTACATAGTGTGTGAAGAAACAGTAAGAATAAAATTTAAAGAAAAGTTTCCTTAAGTAAGGTATTCTCACTAAAAGCACCGCGTTCCACATCTCTGAAAAATGTTGATTCAATTAATTAATTAATTAAATAATTAAATAAATCAAAGTTAAAGTAATTAATAAGATAAAAAGATAATTATATCGTTTAAGCTAATTGCTCAGCTATATCTGGGCAAATCATTAAGCTTGGAAAATAACAGGACAAAAATAAATACTTAGTTAGTTGGATAGATAGATAGATAGATAGATAGATATATAGATAGATAGATAGATACAAAATACATTTGACTTTTTTATATAAATGTGCGATCAGCCAGAATATTTAACTAAAAGATATGACATATGTGGGAACATATCTTAATTTAAATTTTTCGCGCCATTTAACCTAATTTTGGAAAACTTCAAATTTTAAATATAAGATTAATCCGGAGATGAAACATTACAATTCTTATCTATCTATTCATCTACATCTATATATCTATCTATCTATCTATCTATCTATCTATCTATCTATCTATCTATCTATCTATCTATCTATCTATCTATCTATCTATCTATCTATCTATCTATCTATCTATCTATCTATCTATCTATCTATCTATCTATCTATCTATCTATCTATCTATCTATCTATCTATCTATCTATCTATCTATCTATCTATCTATCTATCTATCTATCTATCTATCTATCTATCAATCATAAATTAATAGATTTTAATAATATCACCTATTACATCCGTATTAAATATATGCATCATAAAGAATTACCAAAAAAATGTCAATTAGAAAAAAAATATCATTTAATTAATTTCACCTGATTTTATTATTTGATAGATCCAGGATCTGAAGAGAGAGAAGATGAACTAGTTGATCAACTCCCACACTCTCAACCTCATTCCAACCCAGGTTCAACCTCCACAGTGAGGGCAGGGGAAGGACAGCCTCCTTTTGCCCCAGGCTCTTGATCTGGTTGTGGCTGAGGTCCAGGGACTGTAGGGAGGTTAGGGACTTCAAGGACAAGGGGACCTAAAACATTACAGGGACTGTATTCGTAAGTTCAAGTGACCCTCTATGCTCAGATGACAGTACCCGATTCTAAGCCCTTGAACCCTTTATCTGATAAACTATAATGATGATATTGTCGTTTTTCTAGGTTTAAAAGTGGTTGAGTGTGACAATTCCAATTATATGCTTTTCTGCAGTAGAAATGCGCAAGTCACTTTTATGGAGAAAGCTCAATTAAAAATAAATAGTTTTTAAAATACGAACACATACAGGGCTCAAACATTTACATACAGGGCTCAAACATTTACATACAGGGCTCAAACATTTACATACAGGGCTCAAACATTTACATACAGGGCTCAAACATTTATATACAGGGCTCAAACTTCAAATTGGCGCACTCTCACAAAAAAAGTAAAACCAACATATAATCCGTAGAGTTTCTTTGAACGGAAATTTTTGCTCGTCGCAAATTCTAATTTTTGAAGCCCTATATTTTTAAAAACTGTTATGGTTTGTGCTTCAAACTTTGATCTAGTAGAATTCAATGATAGTAACTTGAAAAGATTCAACGATTTAAAAATTAGATTTTGTGGCGAGTAATCAGTTTCTTTCATACAATTTGATTTCTATTTTTTTTAAGTTTTCCAATTTGAGCAAACAACATTAATATCTTGTGACTTGTGCAGCTCCTGCTGGAATTATGTAAAAATACAGATTCTGTCTGATTAGAAATTAATTATTAACATTTTTTTTTCTTTTTTAATTATAAAAGATTACTCAGGATATTTTAATTAGAAAAGATCACTCAGGATTTTCCAATTATAAAAGATCGCTCAGGATCTCTTAATTATAAAAGATCGCTCGGGATTTTTCTAATAAAAGATCGCTCAGGATATTTTAATTATAAAAGATCGGGTGGGGTGGGTAACCTGTTTAGAATCAAATTCTGCCCATTTATTTAAAAGTTCTGTGCTCAGGATTATTATTTTCCAACTTGTCGCTGTGTTATTGTAATATGTTTTCATATTAACGACAGTTTAATGATAGTTGAGAACAAACTTTTTATTCCAACAATCAATTTGTGTTCGTATTGATAATAACATATCTAAACAAACAGGGATATATATATTCCCCCCCCCCAAAAAAAAATTATTTAATTATATTCCTCAAAATGTATTTACCCCCCCCCCACTAGAGTAACTATTAATTTCCCCTAAAATTTAAAAGTGACTCTTGTAATTTTTTAAATAATAATGGTGCAACAATTTTTTGGGGGAAAAATTGCTTTTTGTTTGTTTGTTTACAATCCCAGAAACCGGTTTCGAAGTCCGGAAATTTGACAAGACGTAGTTTTTGCTTTCATCAAGGCTATGTGATGGCAGTACACGTGACAACAATTGATGTTACATTATCATTTATCTTAAAAATTGTATTTTCCTGTAAAGAAAATGTAACAGAGGAATAAAAAAAATTTTGTGTCAGTGTTTCAACTTAATGGTTTGAAGTTTTGAAAACAAGAAAACTTTTTTGGGCAGGAGATTTCCATTTCCCTTCTTAGATGTTCCATTACCTTTAGTAAACCTTGGCCTTGCATGCCTTTAATATCCTTTCAACCTTCCCCATATATTAGAGCATCTACCTCCTCTATTATTGCCCTTTTTCTTGCTGGCCCCTCCTAATTTTGTGTTTCCTTCATCTGAAGTGCCCCCCTTATGCCCCCCCGGAATACGGGCTCCTCCAACCTTAGCTTGTCCCCCCCCCCTTAGCTGTCCCCCACCGCAAAATCTCCTTTTATTTGCGGAGAAAAGTAATCAAAGTTATATATACGTTAGATATAATCGAATAGGAACTATATATACGTTAGATATAATCGAATAGAAACTACTTTTACAATTGCCAAGGGGTTTATCCGTGCACTTTCTTTATTTGAATTAAACCTGATATTTTCAACAGTTTTTTCTTTTTCTTTCGTGAATACTTCTTGAGATTACTTCTTGGCTTTCTTTCATTATTTTTCATGTGAATTTCTTTTTACATTTCTCCTTTTTTCTAGTTTCTATTAAATTTTTAAATTTTTTGTTGTTTTTTAAGGATTAATAAATTCATTTATTTATTGTCACATCCTGCATCACCCTGTTGCAGGGTTACTCACAAAGGATGAGACTGTGAAGACGACTTGAAACTCTTTAAATATGACGATTCCAGTTTTGAATTAAGTCGTTTGCCTTGAGTGTGGTCTATAAATGTCTTATTAAATGATTTGGCAAAGAAAAAAACAAGGTTTATAGTTGTAAGCAATCATAAATATACCACCCCCAAGGTTATAATGCAAGGAAAGTTAATTGCAGTTGCGTATACTCTGCGTACATATTGAAACCGGTTCTCTCTGGGCGGAATTTGTAAACAAGAATAGATACATCAGTGTTCGTTTCATATCCGAGGAGGTTAAAAGCATTGAATTTTGATAATTTTGATAATACACATAATAGTTTCCTATGACCAGACTATTTCATTGATTTTTTTTTTGGTAAAGTCTTGTGTTTCCATTACCTCACAGAGACAGTACACTGTTGTACAAAAGATGCGTACACCTCTGAAATAACTTTCCTTGCATTATTACCTTGTAACACCCTAAATTAAGCTTTCGTTTACGTACTGCAGTGATATGCAGTACACTGGCCGAATTAATAGTTGGTTTTAGAGGAGAGTGATAAGAAAACAGGCAGTAATTCATTATTTTCGTCTTTGAAGTCTCAACCTTTGTGGTTAACCCTGGTTAACCCTGGTTAACCCTGATGTTATCAAAACATTTCTTTTTAATCCTTTGTGGTTAACTCTGATGTTATCAAAACATTTCTCTTTAATCCTTTGTGGTTAACTCTGATGTTATCAAAACATTTCTTTTTAGTCCTTTGTGGTTAACCCTGATGTTATCAAAACATTTCTCTTTAATCCTTTGTGGTTAACCCTGTTATCAAAACATTTCTTTTTAATCCTTTGTGGTTAACCCTGATGTTATCAAAACATTTCTTTTTAATCCTTCGTAACAAAGAATACTTTATTTGACCCCTATCTTTAAAATATAGACAATAGACATTTAAAGCATCTAATTAATCTTACAATAATACGAACTAGGCGAAACTAACAATACTAATCATTACAACCCTCCCTCCCCCCACCCTCCATAATTCAATTCTGTATATACATTAACCACTGTAAGGTAGTCCTTGTGTAGAAAGTATAGTGCTTGAAAAGACTTGAATGGCTTGACAATGACAATTCGCATTTATTGGCACTGCAGGTTTTAGTCCTGTAATCTGTGTACTTCATGCAGGTATTTTACACGACATAATGGAAAGACATTACAGTAGTACAAAATCAAAAATATTACTGTTTATATAACTTCTTCAAAAATTACGTCCCATTATGGATCCTAATTTTATACCCCTTTATTTCATGTCAAATTTGACATCTCTCTTTTTGAAATGTTAATTTGTTTAACAGCCTGTACAAGTATATTTAAATATATTTTTGATATGTTCCCTCGCTCTCTCCTCTCAATGTATTCACAATCAAAATCAATGAAGACTGGGAACGGGGAACATGTACAAAATGTTTTTATATTTTTTTGAAATCAATCTATTAATTTGTGTTTTAAAAATGAAAAGTTTTACATTTTAAAAATTCATAAAATGAGTATTTTTTACTGCTGTATACTTGATTAATCAACTACGCAGGGTGTATGTACAGTACTAGTAGTGTAGCAAAGAAATGGAAATGGGAAAAGAAAAACAAAAATAATAAGAAAGTAGAATGAAGAAATGGTTTATTAGAAAAAAGAAAAATATGCCAAAAACTCTGATGTTTCAATCACTATATCTTTGTAACCCAATGTTGTAGACATTTGATATTTGACTCAAAGAAGTTCGTAGTAAGATTTCAATTCTACTGGAGACCACCGGAGGGATTTTATTTTCACTGGAGGGGTTTCAAAAAATGCTTTTTACAATTTAAAACTTTACGCAGGGTGATTTACATTCCACTGGAGGGATTCAGATGTCCTTCCTGGCGGGTTATAATTCCACTGGAGGGATACAGATATCCTTCCCGGGGTGTTATAATTCCACTGGAGGGATTCAGTTATCCTTCCTGGGGGTTTATAACTCCACTGGAGGGATTCAGATATCCTTCCTGGGAGTTTATAACTTCACTGGAGGGATTCAGATATCCTTCCTAGGGGCTTATAACTCCACTGGAGGGATTCAGATATCCTTCCTAGGGGTTTATAATTCCACTGGAGGGATTCAGATATCCTTCCT
>NW_019402096.1:23396-26423 GCF_000591075.1 Eurytemora carolleeae
AAGGATAACTGAATCCCTCCAGTGGAATTATAAACCCCCAGGAAGGATATCTGAATCCCTCCAGTGGAATTATTAACCCCCAGAAAGGATATCTGAATCCCTCCAATGGAATTATAAACCCCTTGGAAGATATCTGAATCCATCCAGTGGAATTATAAACCCCTAGGAAGGATAACTGAATTCCTCCAGTGGAATTATAACCCGCCAGGAAGGACATCTGAATCCCTCCAGTTGAATGTAAATCACCCTGCGTAAAGTTTTGAATTGTAAAAAGCATTTTTTCAAACCCCTCCAGTGAAAAAATTTCCCTCCGGTGGTCTCCAGTGGAGTCAAAATCTTACTACGAACTTCCGTGACTCTTGATATTTCAACTATAAATTATATTCGATCAAACAGTCTAAGTTTAAAATATCAAAGTTTCACACCTTCAGGTTGCCATGATATTGGTATTAGAATAATAGAGTTTATTACAAAAAAGTGGAAGACGACAATCATACCAATGTGTTCTGGTGACCACTATATCCGGGATAAGACTGAAGTATACCTGGCTAAGCTGGTTTGAACTAAGATCTAGAAGAAGAAGATTGGTCAGCGGTTCTAGGGTCAGGTTTCCTATCTCTTCCAATCCATTTCCGGTCAACACAAGGTGACTCAGCTCCTAGATAGACAGATAGATAGATAGATAGATATATATATATAGATAGATAGATAGACAGATAGATAGATAGATAGACAGATAGATAGATTGATAAATAGATAGATAGATATATAGATAGATAGATAGATAGATAGATAGATAGATAGATAGATAGATAGATAGATAGATAGATAGATAGATAGATAGATAGATAGATAGATAGATAGATAGATAGATAGATAGATAGATAGATAGATAGATAGATAGATAGATAGATACATAGATAAATAGATAAATAGATAGATAGCTAGATAAATAAATAGATAAATAGATAAATAGATAGATAGATAGATAAATAAATAGATAAATAGATAAATAAATAAACAGATAGATTTTTAGTATTTTTTTTTATAAAATAACTATTAAAGATCCAGTAGCGATGTTTTATCAATGATTGCTATAGAGTTAAAATAACGAAACATTTAAATCTGTTAGCTAGGCAGTTAAAGGCAGTTTAAGGATGTATAAGCAGTTTGTTCTGATTTATGCCTCCTATTACCTTGAATATACGGATAAATGGGTGCCTGGATAAACAAATATATATATATATAGATAGATAAGACAGATTTAGAAAACGTACATAATGTCTCACAACATCTTTGTTAAACTTAACTGAATTCAAAATCAAAAAATATATTTTTTTGTTCTTTTATTTCATTTTGATGGAATCAACATATCGGCAAAAAAACTATCAATTTTCTACAGTTTTCAATATCAATATAAACGTTCCGTCACATATTTTCATTATTTAGTCATCAATCATTATCTATCCTTACTATGCACCCAAATCCCTCCTCATGTATTTTTAAAAGTGATTTACCCCTTAAACACCTAAACAACATAAACAGTAAAATTGATTTTTTGGAATCAATAATGTTGCCAATAACTCATTTCAGTCCATCAGCACAATAATATAGTATATTTACGTGCATATGCATTTTATGCATTATTAATATACAGGGTTACTCACAAAGGATGAGACTTCAGAGACGACTCTACGAAATGTATACAGTCTGTTTTCTAGTATTCATGATTTACTGCATATGTAAGTCATATGCCTTTCAAAGACTAAATTTAAGGCAAAAGTCTCAATTTAACTTTGAGATTGTCATATTTTTCAAGTCGTCTTTACAGTTTCATGTTTGTTAGTGACCCTGTGTATATTTATCTATCTATTCAACCAGAATTAGTTCTAATTAACAGATAGACATTTTTTTTATTATAATCTTTTTATTAGTCCGTAGGTGTTCCACGGATTAAGGTAATTCCTTTCTGAAATCACTCAACATCGGATTAATTATAATCTACTTAAAGGGACTGTTAAGGAAAAATGAAAGTGGGTATAAGCTGAAACCTGAGATTCTCAGGAGTTGAACGATACCTAAAAGACATCTATCGGATGTTCCTGTCTCGAGAAATTGATATAAACTGTACTAAAATTATACCAAAGCGTTTAGATATACGTCCGTATCACGTGACCAGAACTCCCTTCAATGGCAGTGCAGAAAACAGACGGAGACATATGACAATAATACTGCACTGCCATAGGTTGGAGTTCTGGTGACATGTTCCGGACGCATAAATAATATTATCAATTATAACTAATTAAAATAAAAAAGATTCAAGTTAAAAGTTGCCGAAGTGGATAATATTCCAGTCGTTGTAGATTAGCGCTAATTTGTTTAAAAGTTACAACCTGAGGTAAAAATGGAAAATCTTAAATGAAACTAAGCCTGAAATTTTAAAACCTAAATTTTCAAAGAAAAAGCAAAGTTTCTTAACCTTACTTTCAGTTTTATCTATGAAACGGACAGTTAGATAGATAGATAGAGATAGATAGATATATACAAGGAACTATATACAGGAACGCCCAACTCAGATATGCGCATATTATGTACTGTACACTAGGGAGGAATGTAAACAAACCCAGTGCCCCCACAGAAGTCGGAGGGAAAGGACTACAGCTCTGATGTGATATTACAGTCCAACAAAAAAAACAAATTAATATATCAAGAATTAGAGCGAATACAGATGATTTTTGGCATTCTGGTTATTATGAAAAATACAGTAGCAATAGATTTTTATTCCACCCCTTAGGCCCTTTTTCCTCAAAAATGATGCGTTGCCCCTGAATTCTTTGTTTTGATCTCCTCCCACTGCAGTACACAGATTTGACGCATGAGATATGGCGGTTCTTGGTCTATATATTTCTTGGATATATAGATAGATTGAGATAGGTAGATAGATAAATAGATAGATAGAGATAGATAAATAGATAGATAGATAGATATATAGATTGAGATAGGTAGATAGATAGATATATAGATAAA
>NW_019402097.1:0-16445 GCF_000591075.1 Eurytemora carolleeae
AGGAGATCAAAATATATCAAGGTGACGTGGCAGAAAATAGAGTTCATCTTGCCGCGTCTGAGTATCCGGCTTCTCTCCTCAGATCGTCTTCCGCCACACTTGATGCAATATCTATAAAAGAGGAAATAAAATTAATTTTAAACTTATCACAAACATCTTTTTAATCCATTGTCAGCTATTATTAATTTTCATGCTTTCCTTCTTTAGTGAACTTTTTTCATTCAATGGCAGTTTCGCTCGGCCCGGAAATTGTCTTAGCCTATAACCCAACATAATATAACATTTTGTTATTGGACGTTTTGTATCAATACCGTTGTGTACCTTCTCATTTTCTGTCTTTAAGTTAAAGTATAAATTAGATAATCAGAAAAAAGTTTTTCTGTTTGAAAACTAAGTGAATATATTCATTCGGGGTTTCTCTTCAAAAGTGACTTGAGCTTGCTTTAGAAAATTTCGCCCCCTTTCCTGTCAATTAACGGTTCATTTTCAAGTCAACAATTTTATTTAGTACTCAAAGATTTTTCTGTTTACATTGGTTGATTTTTAATTAATTCATGTTTTTTAAAGCAAAACTTTTAAACTTCAATTTGGGTCCTTTCGATCACGCCAAGTGACGAGAAAAATTTGGCCCCGATCATTTCAGTCGTTTTGACTTTTGTTAACAGGCAGGCAATATATATATATATATATATAAATATAAAAACATTCGGGTTGGGTAACATTTTTTAAGGTTGATAGCAAACAGGGGAACAGACAAGCAAAATATATGTATATATATATATCAGTTGAAACGCAACAATCTTCTTATAACATTTTATTCATATATTATGTTATATATATATATATTATATTATATATATATATATATAGATATAAAAACATTCGGGATGGGTAACCTTTATTAAGGTTGATAGCTAACAGACGAACAGACAAGCAAAATAGATATAAAAACATTCGGCAGGGTTACAGTATGGAATTATAATTCAGAAAATACCATGGCAGGCTTCTTTAGTTACCTTTGTTCCTAAAATTCTAACCAATAAACTCTATTAAGCTCTATTTATATTTCTATCTAAAATATCTCTCGCATGGGCCTCCTTATGAATCCGTTTTCAGACATTGAAGTTTTTTTTATTTGAGGTTTTAAGTGCTTCATAAAAATGTGAGTTCTTTATCACTTTTCAAAATTGTATTCTCGACAAGCTTGCTTTTAATACAACCCGTATATTTCAAAACGGAAAACAAAAACGATTTTTGGTAAAATCTTTTGTCAGAGTTGAAATTTTTCAAAATGTAATATACACAAACTTGTCCAGTATGTAATTATGGAAAAGGATATATGTTATTAGTACACATTTCGAAAAATGTATAGGCGCAGAATTTCTTCTGGAAACTTTGGGCTTAGGTCTCCCAACCATCGTTCATCCAAGATTTCTCTTAGATTGTTCCACGAATTTACTAATCCAGCATTGATGACACAAAACCATAGTAATTCATTTTAAACTTAAGTTTCCAGGATATTTTTGATTCACAACTTTTGAATACCAGACATTAATACCTAAAATGGCCATCCTAGTTTTCGTTGGGATAAATTAATTGTAAATATCTCCAAAAAGTAAGAAAAACCTTAAAAGTACAAAAAATTATCTCAAAACGATGTAGCTATATATATCTACACTAGTGACCTAATTAAACATTAGAATTATAGAGAAAACTTAAAAAAGTCAGGTTTACAATCTTTTATTGGCAAATTAACATATAAATACGAACATGCTACTTATAAACTGTACATAAAGGAAAAAATGTACTGTACAGTGTACATAAAAGAACAGTAGGTTCCTCTGATAATAGAAATCATTATTTCATTTAGACATACACCGCAAAATGCACATATATAAAGGAAGAGTTCACGAAAATACAATTAGGTAGAAGAAACAAGTAACGAATTTTAATTTCGAAACCTTTATTTCATTTAATTCGATTTTTCCGGGAAAACAACTACAGAAGTCCTTCAAACACCATTCGTAAAAATACTTGATAAAAAACGCGGCTAGAGTTCTGTAAGAGAGTCCTTCTGTTTCTTTTTCTCCTAGAAGATACTTCAAGGGAACTTATATTTATCTTAAACGTTTTCAATTAAAAAAAACTTAGTAACAATAGTGACGGGGCAGAAAGACCCAACTGTAGTACAAAACTGTAGGAAGTATAAAATATTAACAATGATAATAATAATAATACAAATAATAGTAATAATAATTACACTATATCACAAAATAACAAAAAGTTGAATAAAGGTGAAATGATTACTACTTTGCTCTAAACACAAGTCACAAACTTGGTGTTGCATCATCATGAATGTTTTCTCCAAAATAGTCGAGAAAAGAAAAGGGATTCAAAATTTTTCTCAATTTTTTTTTTTAAAATCCCACCACAGTTGAAATATTAATTAAAAATGAAGTGTTGTAATTTTTACGGTTTAAAGCGTGGTTGTGTTGTTAAGGGTAAAATTGGGGAATTTGCTTTTGGTTTCACAGTGGTAGGCGATTATATCAATACAATCAAGACGAGTTTCGATTTTAATTTAAATATAGATTAAGCTGTTACAAAGCATGGATATTGGATTCACAAACATAAAAGTCAAGAGCATCTGTCAATTAAAAAACTTAACTTGCGATTTGAAAAAAGCTTGTTAAAATCAAAATTAAAAAAAGTCGTCCTTGCTGTATTGGTATAATCGCTTACCACTATAGGATAAAATTTTATCGCCAGAGAAAATTAAAGAGAGAGAACGACTTTTGGGGCGGTTAAAAAGAAAAATAAATCAATCGATATTTGATCAAATAAAAAAATCAGAATTTAATTTATTTTCTGGACCGGGGTTTCCGCTTCGATGAGTCCTCCTCCGTGTCCTTTTCAGCATCAGGAGCAGGGACAGATTTGTCAACATTAGTCTCCTCCTTCTCCTTCTCCTTAGTCTCCTTCGTCGGCTCCTTCTCCTTCTTTTTCTCCTTTTCTTCCTCTGCTTGAGCTTTCAACAGAGCTCTTTCAGAAGTTGACAATTCTTCTTTTTTCTCCTTTAAAAAATATAATTTTAAAAATTCCGTCCTTAATTGGGGGAAAATATATAATTTTTGGCAGCGGCCAAACTCTGTTACTCGATTGGCCGCAATTAATTATAAGAAGAGAGATATTAGTTAATATTTTAGGGTTAGGTTAGGGTTAGAAACTTTCTGGGTCACGCGCTGCGGTTAGGACAGGCTAGGAGGCCAAGGGCCACGGCTAGGACAGACTAGGAGGCCGAGCGCCGCGGCTAGAACTGGCTTTCTCTCTGTCTTATAATTTATTACGGCATTCGCGACTAACACAGATTGGCCGCTGCCATAATGTTTAAGGCGAGGAAAAGTATTAAAAAGGTTGAAATTGCCCCTTGAAGTCCAATTCTACTTCCCCCCCCCCCACATTCTTCAGAAAAAAAATTTGACACCCCCTGCCAAGGATTTAAAAACTATTTTCCAGGATAAATTACCTAACCCTTCTCTCTACACACGGAAAAACAAAATGAGGGAAAATAAATAGGTGTTGATCAATTACTACTGTACGCAAAACTTTCAATATAAATCTGAGTTTTTAAAAAACAAATTTCGTCATTGACAAGATAGATCATTATTCATTATGCATGAAATCAACGCAAAATTTTTGAAATTTCTACCTTTTGTACTGGTTCCTTGTCTAATTTTCCTTCTTTTTGTTTCTTTGTTTCAGCAGATTTTCGTTTTTTAGGTTTCTGTTTCACTTCATCTTCGTCATCAGTGTCCTCATCGAATTCGAATGCGCCCATAGCGTCCTGGGCCTTTTCCGCAGATTTCCTCTTCTCCACCTTTCTTCCAACCCGTTCCTCGGTAACCACGGGCTTCTTCGGAGGTTTCACCTTTATCCTGACCTCCTTCTTAGCTGGCTTTTCCTCGTCACTGTCATCTTCGTTTTTCCCGGATTTTTTCTTCTCTTCTCGTTTTCGTCGTCGTTCAATCTCGTCCAGTTGGTCCTCACCCTGGTAGAGGGATATGTCCACTGAAAATTAAATATATTTGTTAAACATGGAATTGATGAAATGTACAACCAACACTTTCTTAAGTGTTACCATGTATTGACATAGTAACAAATATGTCACAATACCTGTTTTATTGTTTATGCAATAATTACGAAATAAATTACGGAATAGTACGCAATACAACTACATTAATCCGTGTACACTGTACACTATACGCACAAATTATGTGATCATATTGCAATTCTCAGTTCTTGAGATCCGGATCCTGGATCCGCACTGGGAAAAACGTCCTCAACATTTCTTCAAGATTCACAAATTTTTTAGACGATAGAAGAATGTTCTAATTTTTTTTTTGCTAAAACTTAGTTAACCTTTCAGAAATTTGGAAAATTTTGTCAAAACATGATTTGTCAAAAATTTTGATTTGTGTTTTGAGAGCAATATTTTTGGTTTTGGTTTATAATTTTCTCAATGGATTCGCATATTTTTGCAGATCCGAATCCTAAGCACTGGTAATTTATAGATTTTTTAAATAATTGAGAAAGTTGGATGATTATAGTCTACTTACATCCATCTGGATTATCCTCTGTGAGTAAAGAATCCACATCAAGTTTCCCTGCAGCCTTATCCCTGGCTCTCTGTAAGATCTTATTGATCCTCTCCTTCTCCTCCTAAATCAGCAAATTTTTATAATTGTGATTGTCGAAGTTAAGTTTTGTTTTTAATCATCATTGCTGAAACAATCTCAAGAACTGACGATTGACGAGGGTCAACCCAGACCGAAATATATTTTCAATAAAATGTGGAACTAACTTTTTACTCTACATAGGATTGGGCCATCACCGAAATTTAAAAAGATAAGCTTAAACTGAAAAATTGAGAATTCAAATGGCAGTATTCCCCTGCTGTGAAACTAGTTATTTCCCCATTAAAGTGAATGTTCGCGAAAAATGAAATTGGGTAAAGCCTGATATCGAATTATTTAAATAAGCAAATTTAAACAGGGTTCCATATAATTCCATCCAATACATCACACAAAAACAGTTAAAACAAGTGTAAAGCAAGATCTCAACAATCCCATATGTTGATTGATTGATATAATATTTTTTATATAAACAATTAATATCCCCTCCTTACACTAAAATTATTATCATTATTATCATTATTATCATTATTATCATCATTATCATTATTATTATTTTTATCACTTTTACCATTATTATCATTATTATCATTATAACCGTCATAACCATCATTACAGTCATTACCATCATTACCATCATAACCATCATAACCATCATATTCATTACCACCATTACCATCGTTATCATCCTGTTATGATAATTATGATCATTATGATCATTATAATCATTATAATCATTTTGATCATTTTGATCATTATCATCATTAACATCATTAACATCATTATCATTTTCATCATCATTATCATCGTTACAGTAACTATTATCATTCATATCATCAGTATCATCATTATTATTGGTATTATCTTAAATCATTAATCGCACTCTCTTTTTAGAATTTTCACTTGAAATTACGTTGACAGTCCCTTTAAACACAACTGACCTGTTTTGTCGTTGAAATCTGGTGCATAAATATCTCCCTGGGGGTTATCCTTGGCGGGGATAATATGGGGCTCGTTACTTAACCACTGTATCTTGATATTCCTAAACAAATTCAACATCTAATCAATTCTGCTTAATAAATTGTTGGAACATCAAAGGTTTACACCAACAGATGCATAAATAAAGATATTAGAAAGTGTTCGAATTCATTTGCATGAATTCTTTAAAATTTTAATTGGTGAAACATTTAATCAATCCGTTGGACCAAAATAAAAATTAATTTTATTTTTGTATTGCCATGCAGTTTGATAAATTCTTTAATGCTTCTTAAGTTATTGAAGTTGAAGAACTTTAGGGGGGGGGGGAGGCACAGGGGGCAAAATACCCCCCCCCCCCCAGTAATACTACCCCTTACCTAGAGCCAATGAAGATATTTTGCAATGCTTTGCAAATATAGAAACCATCATCAGGGTTTCTCACAGCTAAATATTCATCCCTAAACAAAAAATAACAAGTCTTAACATTTGTTCAAATATATTTTATAATCTTTACGTAAAGTTTGTAAGTGTGGCCGAATTAAAAAATTTTATGTACATTTAAAAATTAAGTTCAAAATACGATGAAAAAATCTGTTCCCAAAATACAATTAGAACATCACGTCGATAAAGTAGGCACTGAACTCCATGTTTATTGGGAAACCCTGTAATGTTTTACGTACAGCGGTGGGCAATAGTATCAATACAATGTAGACGAATTTTCTGATTGTTCTAAGATTTTAATGTAAACCATTTTAAAGGCCTGTTTTATAATCTCAAACTTGAGTTTAATTTTATGAATTTTTAAAAGTTTTTAAAGAACTGTAAATAAGTTTTATAAACGCCAAAAGTGTAGCCACTATCCTTTTAATAATGAGCCTTATCTTTCAAGGTTAGTTTCTCCCTTCTAACTTGTGTTCATGTCTCTTTCTCCAAGTTTATAAATCATCTGTTAAATAAATATTCACAAGGTAACTTTTACACTGGGTTTCTTGATTCTCTTCTATTTGAAAAGAAATTTGAAAATCTCAACTCAACTATAAAAAGCTCATTTTATATTTTCGTACCCGAGGCTCCGGTGCATTCTAAACGGACATAGGCTACAAAGACTGTAGATTTAAGCGAAAGTAAATTACTTGAAAAAAACTGGATCCTTTGATTTCTTCTTGGGAGTCTCTTTTTCAACTTTCTTCTTCTCAGCGGGCACTCTCTCTTTCTGAGAAAATGATATAATTTTAAAAACTTTTAACTGAATTAAAAAATGAAATTGACTTTCTTAGATGTTCAAGTTATTTAAGTTTCTCCCGTAGTAACAGGTGACCTCTTAATTAGGCCATTTAAACCTTTATCTGCGCAAAATGGAGGAGAAATCCTCATTTTTCCTTCAGAAAAAGTATCATTTTCTTTCTTTGTCTCTGATTATGAAATATACACGTCACTTTTCAAGAAAAACAACAATGGTAAATTTTAAATTTGTTAGAGAGGAAAACAAGGATAATTATCAGCTGTGTTCAGCCGAAGGTTTCTAAGGTACTAAATCTACATCCCTGGATCGAATTTAGTGAATTTGAGGGGTCTATGAGCTACCTACTATGATCACCGATACATATCCTTCCTAAATCTTTAACTAGGAATCGGTGATTTGAATTTGAACGAACAGTAGGTGGTTTAGCGACCTACCTTTAATTCATTAAATACGGTCCTGTCACCGACATATTTAAAACGCTGGAATAAGTAAACTATACTAATGAACAGTCTTATTTTTCTCACCTTGACTGGTGTATCTCCCTTCTTCTCCTCCTCCTCCTGCTTCTTGATCGTCTTCATGATCTGATCCATTTCAGGGTCCTGGCTCTCATAAATAACAGTCGGCACACGTGCACGCTTACTCGATCTAATCAATCAATCAATAAATCAATCCATAAATCAATCAATCAAATAAATCAATCAATCAATATGTCATGTTTATTGATTGATAACAAAACCCTCAATCAATCAATCAAACATTTTATTACTCAACTTAACAATTAATCACTCAATTAAACAAATACTTATCAATCAATCAAACAATAGATCTCTCAATTGAACAATTAATAATTAAATTAACAATAAATAACATAATTAACTAAAAAAAGTTAATTAAAAGTCAATCAGTTAAAATCATATAAAAAAATAATAAATAAACTTAAGAATTATAATCCATGGATTAACCAATCGATCATTCAATCAATCAATCAATTACTTAATTGATCAATCAATAAAAAAATATTTTATTCAGAAAAAAAATTATCAAACAAAAACGTAATCCCAAACTATCAATTTTGTAATAGATAAGTCCAAACTTAACAAACTTAACCAAAAAGTTGCAAAAGAAAATGAGTCACAAACCTTTTTTCCTCTTCTGGAACAGGTTCTTCCTGAGCTTTCTCAATTTTGCGCTTTTGCCGCGGAGTTTTTTCTGCAACTGGGATTTTGGGCTTCGCTGGGGATCGGGGACCTGAAAGGATTAGAAAATTGGTTTAAAGTCCTTTCTTTGTATAGAAATATCATGGAGCAAATCCTTTCTTTGTATAGAAATATCATAAAGCAAATCCTTTCTTTGTATAGAAATATCATAAAGAAAATCCTTTATTTGTATAGAAATATAATAAAGCAAATCCATTTCTTTGTATAGAAATATCATTAAGCAAATTCTTTCTTTGTATAGAAATATCATAAAGCAAATCCTTTCTTTGTATAGAAATATCATAAAGCAAATCCTTTCTTTGTATAGAAATATCATAAAGAAAATCCTTTCGTTGTATAGAAATATCATATAGAAAATCCTTTCTTTGTATAGAAATATCATTAAGCAAATCCTTTCTTTGTATAGAAATATCATTAAGAAAATCCTTTCTTTGTATAGAAATATCATATATAAAATCCTTTCTTTGTTTAGAAATATCATTAAGAAAATCCATTTCATTGTATAGAAATATCATAAAGCAAATTCTTTCTTTGTAAAGAAATATCATGAAGCAAATCCTTTCTTTGTATAGAAATATCATAAAGAAAATCCTTTCTTTGTATAGAAATATCATTAAGAAAATCCTTTCTTTGTATAGAAATATCATATATAAAATCCTTTCTTTGTTTAGAAATATCATTAAGACAATCCTTTCTTTGTATAGAAATATATAGAAAATCCTTTCTTTGTATAGAAATATCTTTAAGAAAATCCTTTCTTTGTATAGAAATATCATCAAGCAAATCATTTCTTTGTATAGAAGTATCAAAAAGCAAATCTTTTCTTTGTTTAGAAATATCAAAAAGAAAATAGATTATCAAGTACGATAGGTGGCAACAAAGAAATGGACCAATTAATTATACACGACGTCACAAGTGTCAAATATAACAAGGAAATTTTCTCACTTAAGTTAACTTGTTTCCAATATTGAATAAAAAAGTGTACAGACAGAAAGTAAAGAACACATAAATTGTACTTATTTCACTGTTAGTAAAGCACTTTATTTTAAAATTATCACTATTATTAATTTTGTCCGAGACAAAACTTAGTTGACAGGTGTGACGTAAGAATACAGCTGTACTAGACTGTACAAATTCTAAGTTTCCATTTATTGTACTTGACAATATATTTGTCATAAAGTAACATAAAAAAGATTGACATATGACATATGAAAATTGACGGGGGAGAAGGGTCGAAAATGTCTCCTAAAATGCTAAAAATTGGATGGAAAAATTAAATGAAAACCTGGTTTTTTGTTCTGAACTGGGGGCGTAGCAGCTTCTTGCATTTCTATTTCAGACTTAGACTTCTCAAGTTTTTCAAGATTTTTCTTCGGGGGTACAGGAGAACTACTATTTTTCGGAGGCACGGGAGAACTACACTTTTTCGGAGGTACAGGAGAACTGGATTTCTTCGGAGGAGCAGGAGAGCTTGATTTGACCTCCAGTGCAGCTTTAGGAGCTACTGTAGGGGCTTTAGGGACAGGAGAACCGGGTTTAGGGACTGGTGTTGCGTCTTTTTTAGTCGGAGCAGGAGGAGTTTTAGTCGTTGGTTCAACGCTCTGAAAAAAAATAAAAAAAGATGAAAAACTTTTTTTTCTTCGGTCAGATGGATAATATATATAAATGTTTGTTATCAAATCAAATCAAGCTTGTCGCTGACCAAACGACTGATTGGCTAACCATTTTTTACGGAACCAATTGGTAACCCCAGAGAGACATAGGTTCATTTTTTTGGAAATATTATTTCAGGCAACGCCGGGCACTTCAGCTAAACTCATGATTATATAGTATATACCAAGCGCGGGAAAACGGCGGAATTAAATACGACTATGGATAATAATATAAACCTGGGCACTTTAGCTAATATTTTACTATTTAGGAGGGGAGGGAGGGGGGCTGGGAGGTGCAGGTGATCTGAATAAATACCTTGGGGATTATGGGTCTTGCAGGAGGTTCATTGTTCAGATCATCAACTCCTTCCGTAGGAGCTGTAGGAACTGCAGGTGCAGGGGGCGTACTCTTGGGAGCTGCTGCACTGGTAGGTTTGTCAGAAGAAGCAGCAGCAGAAGGAGAAGCTGTAGTGATGGGAGCCGCTGTAGTGATGGGAGCAGCTGTAGTGATGGGAGTAGCTGTTGATGGAGAAGCAACTGATGCTGTGGGAGCAGCTGTTGTTGTGGAAGCAGCAGCTGCAGGAGTAGCTGCTGGGGCGGGAGCTGCTACTTTGATCTCCTGGACAATATTAAATGATTGTTTCCTCTTAATTAACAACAACAAAAAATCATTGTTTAATAAACAGTACTTTTAATTAAAATTTGCTGCTATGATCTATTATCAAAAAAATTCTAGGAATGCAATAATCTATGTTTAATAATTACTATATCGTTTTAGAGAGCTTAGAGAAAAATTTTTGATAGATAGTGTTTTTCTTAATTTTATTTCATATTTTCGAGTGAAGAAATAAACTTTAAAATTTGTTTTTAAGAAACTCATTAAAAACTGTGGAGAAATGTTATGGCGGAATATGGTGTTAAAATTTTTTTTAAAATGAAAATATTTTTTAGTTATACCTTTAGATCTGATTGAATTGTAGGCTTCAAGGGTTGAGATATAGGTATTTCATCTTTAGCTAAATAATAATTGTATTCTTAATTAAAACAATAATAATAATAATAATGATAGTAATGATAGTAATGATAGTAATGATAGTAATGATAGTAATGATAGTAATGATAGTAATGATAGTAATGATAGTAATGATAGTAATGATAGTAATGATAGTAATGATAGTAATGATAGTAATGATAGTAATGATAGTAATGATAGTAATGATAGTAATGATAGTAATGATAGTAATGATAGTAATGATAGTAATGATAGTAATGATAGTAATGATAGTAATGATAGTAATGATAGTAATGATAGTAATGATAGTAATGATAGTAATGATAGTAATGATAGTAATGATAGTAATGATAGTAATGATAGTAATGATAGTAATGATAGTAATGATAGTAATGATAGTAATGATAGTAATGATAGTAATGATAGTAATGATAGTAATGATAGTAATGATAGTAATGATAGTAATGATAGTAATGATAGTAATGATAGTAATGATAGTAATGATAGTAATGATAGTAATGATAGTAATGATAGTAATGATAGTAATGATAGTAATGATAGTAATGATAGTAATGATAGTAATGATAGTAATGATAGTAATGATAGTAATGATAGTAATGATAGTAATGATAGTAATGATAGTAATGATAGTAATGATAGTAATGATAGTAATGATAGTAATGATAGTAATGATAGTAATGATAGTAATGATAGTAATGATAGTAATGATAGTAATGATAGTAATGATAGTAATGATAGTAATGATAGTAATGATAGTAATGNAAAATAACAAAATAATGCTAATACTAATAGTAATAATAATAACAATACTGTTGTACAAAATTTGTTTTAACATCTAGCCAGTTAATCTTACCATTTGTTTCCTGCGCCTGTGCTCCAGTAGCTCCCGGGGTAACATGGTTTGGAGCCTGATGGTTAGCTCCCTCCACCTGATCAGGTTTAGCTCCAGGTTTAGCTTTGGAGCCAGGGGGGCAGAGAGGAGAGACGGTAGGTAGAGGCATAGGTCGGGTCGGAGGGATAGTGGTTCGGATCAAACCTGAAAATTAATCTACAATTTACGGGGGTACAAAATGTTAATAATAAATTCAAACAAAATGGACCCGATGTGTTTTCTCTAAACAGGGGTATATATATAATTTAAAAGTTATTTATCATTGATTGTATGGGATTTAAAAAAAACAAATTAACATAATAAACATGTTTTCTAAAAACTATTCAGTGAATAAAACCCAGAAAACTTTAGCTTGACACTTGACATGAAAGAATTTTTTTTGAAATTATTATTATAACATAGTTTTTAGATTCTTAATATTTTAATTGTCAAATTATAAAAATATATTTTTTTTAAATAGTTATCTATTCTCTCTCCAAGTCTCTTTCTCTTGAATAAACGTGCAGGGGATTTATATCTTAATAATTAACGTCCAGATTACAAATATTTTATCAATTAACCAGCCGGGGATATATATTTATTAATTAACGTCCAGATTATATAAATCTTTCAATTTACCTGCCGGGGATATATATTTATTAATTAACGTACAGGGGACATATATTTTATTAATTGACGTCCAGAGTATATACATTTCAGGAACTAACGTCCAGAGGATACATGTTTTATAGGGGATATATAATTTATTTATTAACGTTCAGGGGATCTATAAATTATTAATTAACGTCCAGAGTCTCTTTCCCTTGAAATTAACGTCATGGAAATTTATATTTATTAACTAACGTCCTAGAGATATATATTCTATCAATTAACCTTCAGGGGAATATATTTTATTAATTTACGTCCAGAGTATTTACATTTCAGGAATTAACGTCCAGGGAAATTATATTTTATTAATTAACGTCCAGGGGATATATATTTATTAACAAACGTGCAGGGTATTTATATATTTATTAATTAACATCCAGGGGATATATATTTTATTAAATAACGTCCAGGGTATATTCAGACTGACTGAGACAANGTTGCTTAGTTAAATTGTAGACGATATTACTTTGTTAAATTGTAGACGATATTACTTTGTTAAATTGTAGACGATATTGTTTAGTTAAATTGTAGACGATGTTACGTAGTTAAATTGTAGACGATATTACTTGGTTGAATTGTAGACGATGTTGCTTAGTTAAATTGTAGACGATGTTGCTTAGTTAAATTGTAGACGATATTACTTTGTTAAATTGTAGACGATATTACTTTGTTAAATTGTAGACGATATTATTTAGTTAAATTGTAGACAATGTTACGTAATTAAATTGTAGACGATATTACTTTGTTAAAATTAACTTACTGTTCAGAAATTTAAACGTTAATAAAATATATATTTTTGCGTATTGTGCATGTAAACATTGCGTAATATTTTTTCTCTCTTATCTCTACACAACTGAAACTTTAAAATGTACTTCAAAGCGTTTTTTATTCTCTTAAAACGCTTCTCCACAAGATCCGTTGTTTATAACCTTAAAATCTTATCTTAATTTGATCTATCTATCTACCTGGTTGAGATTTCTCTAGTGGTCTGGCCAACCTCAAAGGGTTGACCGGCTTCTGTTCAGCTGCTTTCAGGTCACCAGCTAAAATGAAACTATGTTGTAACAAATTCCAAAATAATCTTTAAATCCTTTAAAATAGAATTTCATGATGAATGCATTGATTAAAAAGAAATAGGTAAAATTTTCCGTAATGATGAAACCTGTTTAATTTGAAGGACTAATTTACTTAAATCTGAGCATAATATTCCCCGCCCTTGGATGCAAAATTATAACAAAAATCATAGGGCAAGAGTACGATTGATTGCTTCTCAATTGATATTTTTTTTAATGCCATTTTTTACTTTTTATTGCTTTGGGATTCATTATTGCTTTGTAAAGTACCAGTTAAGCACTTTATTGNACTACAAGTGTGATTTCAAGTGACACTCTATGCACAGACGGCAATGCCCGATTCACAATAGTATCCTTTAAAGCTTTGTCTTATCAAGAAGGAATTATATATCAATGTTTATAAGTTAATGAGTTTGAGAAACCGATTGTTTTCAAATGGAGGTTTCTATTTCCTACAGTACATACAAATTGGAATTATCATGCACTTTTAAACCTGGGAAATTGGCTAAATCTTGCCTATTATTGATCAGAAAAAAGTTTCTAAGGTACTTTGAAAATAGGGCACTGCCCTCTTCGCAAAAGGGTCACTAATCTTACTCGTACAGTCCCTTTAAGACTTGAAATAAGGGGGAATTATTTCTATACCTGGTCCTATTCCGTTGGGTGTGGCGGAGACTACCGTCGGAGCGGCGGTATCATTAGCAGGCGGGGCAGGGGTAGGCGGGACAGTGCTGGCGGTAGAAGGAGTACCGTTAGCAGTTGGCTGATCGTGGGTTTCCATATTCTAAATATAATATTTTTTTTACTATTCGGAGGCGGTTAACAAGCGAGGAAACTTAATTCAAGATCAAAGGTATCTAGTCCCTCTGTCCCAGAACAATTTGTAGGGGACAGAGGGACTAAGGTCACAAAAGAGAATACATGTTCAAGATAATGGGAACTATGATTTTATCATTCAATTCTATATTTGGTTCAAAATGCGATACTTTGCTTAGTATTTTACTGTTAGAAAATTAAAGGTATTTTAATTAAGTGATTTTACTATTTGATATAAAGCATTACACAGGTTAGAACAGAAGTCCGAGAAACTAAAAATTACTGAACGTAAAAGAAATGATGTGGGACAATCTGTCCCACATCATTTCGGATATAGCTCTAAATTGCGATTTATCGGGACAACTCAGAAAATTTCAATATGAAATGGGACAGTGCTTAAGATCCGGATCCAAGGGGCAAAATATCAACCAAAAAAACAAAACTCAAACCCCAAATCTTAACTGTTAAAATAAAAGAGAGATTATAAAAATTTCCTGAATTCTAAATGATTTATCAAGTTTTAGCATAAAATAGCTGTAAAAATAAGCAAAAAGTAAAGAAGAAAATTTTTTTGACAACTGAGCTTTGTTAAAAAAAATTAGGTAATTTCCTAGAGAGGTGGCCCACATCTTAAAAATGCCGACCCATACGGTCGACTCTGCTAAAACAATCGCCGAAAATATTTGTTAAATCTACGCCATGCTTTTTTCTTTTCTTTAAAATTTTCTCAGTAATTACCTTTCAGGATGTGTTCGCATTCGTAGAAACCCCAAGAAAACAATTTAACAATGCGTTTATAAATTGTTTTGATTTCACAGATTTGCTTCACAACAATTTCTGTTGATTCTCCAATAAATGCAGAGAATTATGTTTCAGTATTTCTTCATTATTCTGAAATAAACAGGTCTTCAACTATTTAAAATTTGAAAGAACATAAAGAATGCACTTGTTCCACAATGTTCACTGTTCACTTCACCCTTTAGTCGCCATTACAAGGTGCAGATAGTGTCCGCTAGATGGGGTTAGTGAATACACCGGCAGCACAACTTTCCGAGCTTTCTCATGGAACGTCGTCTTCTCTATAAGAAATCAGAAAATTTGTAAACTTATCATTTAAACATTTTTTCAAATATTGTTAAAAAACCTTAATTCCATTCTCTCACAATAAAATTTCAAAATTGTCGGGCTTTTCTTCCGTTTTTAAAGCATACACGACCGTAAAGGATTGAAATATAAATCCCATAACAGAATTTGCACAACGGTCTGTCCTATTCTCCTATAGAGGACGGTTTCTGGACCCCCCCCCCCCCGGCCCCGCGTCAGCGCGCAATAAAAAATGGTTGTGTCCCCCCTTGGCACTATTGTTAAAAACCCCTTTTAGAGAAAATATTAATACCTTTTTAGTACACACTTCCCAAGTGTTAATAAATTATTTATGTAATTTTCTTAAGATGGACTCATCAGAGTCGACTATCCTTCTCAATACTGTAAAGTGTAAGCTTCAAGGGATGAAAACTAGAAATGGAAACGTTTCTTAGAAAATATCTATATTTCTATAGGATCGCTACATATATGTATTATGATGATATCAAATATATTTACACTGAAGGCAGTATTAATTAAAGCAATTTTTCAATGAAACTTTTTAGTTAAGGGCAAAAGTGAGATTTTAAAGTATTTTTCTATACGATGTAATTATATTTAAATGGAATAAATGCGTAATTTCAAGTGACCCTCCATTTATAGAGTGGCATGTCCGATGCACCTTTGAAACCTTCATTTCTCCATCGTTTCTGGAGAAAGACATGCACTTTTGTAGAGAAACCACAAATAAAAATAATCAGTTTTCAAAATGGGAAACATGTATATTTAATGCAATACTTGATCAGTAAAAAGAAAAGCTTTGAAGGATATTGTTGTGAATCAGAATATAATTTATTTATTTTCTTAATCTTTTAGTTTGGGTGAGTGCAGCAATGCAATGCAATGTAGAATTTAGATAACCGGATGAAGGGAAATGCAAGCAGATTTAATAATAAAAGACTCCCCTCAGGGGGGAAAGAGGTGCTCGCCCCCCCAGCTCGTGCGCTCCTGATTATTGTTTACTCAATTATAGAGATGTGTCTTGGCAAAACTGAACTATTTAATAAAGCTGCCCTCAAATGTATCCTATTCATGTTTGACCTCAGATCCCCCCCC
>NW_019402098.1:0-24571 GCF_000591075.1 Eurytemora carolleeae
GGATACCAGGATACCAGGATACCAGGATACCAGGATACCTGGATACCAGGATAGTAGGATACCAGGATACCAGGATACAAGAATACTAGAAAGCCATAATATCATGATAGAAGGATTCAATGAAACTAGAATACAAGGATACAAGGATACAAGGATACAAGAATACAAAGATATATCAGGATACAGGATACAATAGGATGTCCGGATATATCAGGATACTAGAATGCAAGGATACCAGGATAAAAGTATAATAGGATACAAGGAAACCTTGATACCAGAAAACCTGAATACTAGAATACAAGGGGACTGGGATACCAGGATACAAGAATATTAGGATATTAGGATACCAGAACAATAGGATACCAGGATACCAGTATAACAGGATACCAGGATACCAGGATACCAGCGTACCAGGATAACAGAATACTAGGGTAACAGGATACGGGGGGACTGGGATACCAGGATACCAGGATACCAGAATACTAGGATACCAGAATACTAGGATACCCAAATACTAGGATACCAGTATAATAGGATTTCAGGATTTCAGGATACCAGGATACCAGGATACCAGGATACAAGGATACAACGATACAACGATGCCAGGATATATCATGATACTTTAGGATTGCAGGATATATCAGGATATTAGGATACCAGGATATATATCAGGATACTAGGATATATCAGGCTACTATAGGATTGCAGGATATATCAGGATATAAGGATACCAGGATAAATTAGGATACTAAGGGATTGCAGGACATATCAGTATATAAAGATATATCAGTATATGAGGATATATCAGGATATATTAGGATACTGAAGGATTGCAGGATATATCAGGATACCAGGATATATCAGGATATATCAGGATATAAGGATATATCAGGATACTAGGATACCAGGATATATCAGGATATAAGGATATATCAGGATACCAGGATACTAGTATATATCAGGATATAAGGGTATATCAGGATACCAGGATACCAGGATATATCAGGATATAAGGATATATCAGGATATAAGGGTATATCAGGATATATCGGGATACCAGGATACCAGTATATATCAGGATATATAAGATACCTAGAGTATTAGTAGAGTTGTGTATTATGCTGGTTTTCTTTCCCTGCTAATTACTGAGCTAATGTTAATGAATCCATCTTTACTTTATCTTAATATTGTTTGATATTACTATTCAGACAGATAGAGTAAATACAGTGAAGAATCAGTGATTTAACAAGAATGTTAGAAAATTATTTTGTTCCGTGGTATTATTTAAGTTTTGGTTGTTAACAAGTTTTTTTTAGAATTACGAGTTTACAATTAAGTTATCAAAGAGAAGCTTTTTTAATTGACAGCTTCTCTTGTCTTCTATGTTTATGTGTATCCATGCTGTTTAACAGCTTGATTTAAATTAAAATTGAAATCGAAGTCGTCTTTATTGTATTGATATAACTGCTGTATTAAGAGAGGGAGAAAACGGTTACTTGCAATTGGAATTCTTCTCGAATTTTATCATTCTTTCGAAAAGTTTGTGTTTACCAGGTCGAGGGTTCATCGGGGTTCTCCGGCCGGAGCTAGTCCGAGGATAAAAAGGATCCGTCTTATTCTACCCGGAGATGGTTCAGTTTAGCCCAAAAACTCCAGAGAAAGTGAGATTTTCATATCTACATATATTACTTTGTTTGTCTGTCTGTCTGTTTTTTTTTTAATCCAATAAACGTCCAAACAACTTAAAAAGTCAGTTTGTTTAAAACCTCCAGGAGAGAATGAGAGAAAAATTCCAAAATGGCACTTCTTCTAAATCTACATTCCCCAAACTAAACTTTTTACAATTAACAAACATGTCCTTTAACAAAATGTTTCCTAACAAAGCATTTACTCTAAGAAAACAGGCCCGGACATCATGTCCTAGCCGCAGTTGTCAACATTTTCGTCGTCTTAGCCGCAGCGCTTGGCTTTACGAAGTATGATATTGTATGTTTTGCGGTAATAAATTGAGAAATTGTAAAAGTTTTTCGAAAATATGGAACCCAGCAGTTGATAGAAGAAAATTTTTGTTAAAACCCAGCATTTGAAGTAAAAATAATGTGTAAGAAATGAGAATCCAGCGGTTAGAGAAAAAAATCGTTTAAAAATTTTAGAAAAATGTTCACCAAACTAATTTGATTCAAGCGAATAATCAAATTTTAATAAGAAAATTTGAAAAGCTGCATACCTATATAAATAATTGTTTTATATTTTACAAAGAGAAGGTGCTCATGCACTGCAGATAGAAATAGAAGATGGGTACGAAGGGCCCTAAGCTCGTTCAACCGCTCCTGCTGATTTTTGTCTTCTCCAAAGTATATATCATTGAATTTTTTACCAACTTTTAAACAAAATTTTCATCCTTTTGAAAGCCTGAAAGCATGGATTCTCCTCCACGCTTGTTGTATAAAAGACTTTTTTAAGTTTAGAAATTTTAAAATGTTGTGAAATCGTATAAATCCAGGGGATTTTGTTCCCATTTTACTTTTATTTACTAAAATAAATAAAAAAATAAATAAAAAATAAAATCTCAATGATTTGATTTTGCCAAAATATTGGTAGTAATTTTTAATTAATGACTGTACAAAATTTAGAATGTTTAAAGAATAAAGCTATAGTTTTATTAAGTGTTGGTTCTACATGTTTTAACTGTTTTCTTACAACGTGCATTGGTTCCAATTGCCATGTAAAATGGTTTAACTTTTGGATTTTCAAAAATTCAGAGTGCCTATTTTTTTCTTTGTTACAACGGTAGTAAGTTGTTATCATTTTAAAAATACATTTGATGTACTACCACTAATTTTTAACTATTTTCTAACAAGGTGCATTGGTTCAAAATCAAATTGCTATGTAAAATGGTTTAACTTTTAGATTTTCAAAATTCAGAGTGCCTCCTTTTTTCTTTGTTACAACGGTAATTAGTTGTTATGATTTTAAAGATACATTTGATGTACTACCACGAATTTTAAACTATTTTCTAACAAGGTGCATTGGTTCAAATTGCTATGTTAAATGGTTTAACTTTTGGATTTTCGAAAATTCATAGTGGCTCTTTCTTTCTTTGTTAAAACGGTAGTAAGTTGTTATGATTTTAAGAAATACATTTGATGTACTACCACGAATTTCAAACTCTTTTCTAACAACGTGCATTGGCTCCAATTGCCATGTAAAATGGTTTAACTTTTGGAATTCAAAAATTCAGAATGCCTCCTTTTTCTTTTTAAAAAACGCTAGTAAGATACAGTTGATGTTCTACTATGACTTTTAAACTGTTTTATATGGCAGTTCAATCAATGCACGTTCTTAAAAAACACTTTAAAATTCGTGATAGGCCTAAAGTGTATCTTTGATATCATAAATACTTAATACAGATGAAGACTCGAGTTTAGCAATTCTTATTTAAAAGTAATTGTTAATTTTATCATTAAAGCAGTTTTTATTTAAATAATAACAATGTATCGTCTGCTTTACTATTTCAAGAAATCAAGATACTTTTTGGTTTCACGAAGTTTTTTGCAACTTATCGCCGTTTGGTTAAACGGAATTTTATACCTACTAGCCCTAGGCTCTTATTTCTATTGTATTCCTAATGCCTTCCTGTAATGAAGATACAAATATTTTTTAAGTTACCTTTAGGAAATCATTAATTTTTGAAAATTATACATTTGAGAATTTTTTATTTTGGCAATGAACGTAAACTTTCTGGAAAGTCGCCAATTGGAAAAGTGGGAGATGGAAAATTTCAATATTTAGAAGTTCCCATTTTTTGTTATTTTTTGATTTAGTATGCCATGTATGCGATTTAAATCTAAAAATCTAAAATTTGGTTTTACAATGTCGTCCCGTCACTAGATTTCAATATTCATTGGGAAACCCTGTGTAAAATGTAGATTGCATAATAAGTTTTCTATTTGAAGTATATACCCTGTAAGTATAAACTATCTATCAACTCCATCTTTACTTTAGAGAGTACTTTCGGACTCATATACCTTTAATACCAACAATTTATTCTAAAATAACTTTCTAGAACGATTTCTTTGCTTTCTAGTAACTTTTCTTTTTTTTACATTTTCATCTTTAAAGTATCTTTTTAAATTTTGTTTTACTTTAAAGGGACAGTCAATGAAGTTTCATGGGATTTTTTACAGTTTTTCTTTATTCTTTTATTCTTTTTTCTTCGATATTTTATTAATCTGTATTTTTCTTGGCAGTTTGGAACATAATACAGTTATTGTTGGATTTAGTATTCAGATCATCTTTAACGATCAAGATGTGTCTACTTAATGGGGAAATGATAAAAATTATTTAATTTTTATTTTCATTCTAGACAAATAATTTTGTTTTATCCTAAAAACAATTGATATTTTTATTCACTTACAGAATACTCAGTTTTTATTAAAAAAACAGATTTTTAGTTTATCCATCTACGTAGGGATAGATCGTTTATCCATCTACATAGGGAAAGATCGTTTATCCATCTACGTAGGGATATAGATTGTTTACCCATCTACGTAGGGATATAGATCGTTTACCCATCTACGTAGGGATAGATCGTTTATCCATCTACGTAGGGATAGATCGTTTATCCATCTACATAGTGATGATTGATTGTTTATCCATCTACGTAGGGATAGATCGTTTTTCCATCTACGTAGGGATATATCGTTTATCCATCTACGCAGGGATAGAACGTTTATCCATCTACATAGGGATAGATTGTTTATTCATATACGTAGGGATAGATCATTTATCCATCTACATAGGGATAGATCGTTTATCCATCTACGTAGGGATAGATCATTTATCCATCAACGTAGGGATAGATCGTTTATCCATTTACGTAGGGATAGATTGTTTATCCATCTACGTAGGGATAGATCGTTTATTCATCTACGTAGGGATAGATCGTTTATCCATCTAGGTAGGGATTGATCGTTTATCCATCAACGTAGGGATAGATCGTTTATCCATCTACATAGGGATAGTTTTTTTATCCATCTACATAGGGATAGATCGTTTATCCATCAACATAGGGATAGATCGTTTATCCATCTACATAGGGATAGATCGTTTATCCATCTACGTAGGGATAGATTGTTTATCCATCTACATAGGGATAGATCGTTTATCCATCAACATAGGGATAGATCGTTTATCCATCTACGTAGGGATAGATTGTCTATTCATCTACGTAGGGATATATTGTTTATCCATCTACTTAGGGATAGATTGTTTATCCATCTACGTAGGGATAGATCGTTTATCCATCTACGTAGGGATAGATCGTTTATCCATCAACGTAGGGATAGATCGTTTATCCATCTACATAGGGATAGATCGTTTATCCATCTACGTAGGGATAGATTGTTTATACATCTACATAGGGATAGATTGTTTATACATTTATGTAGGGATAGATCCTTTATCCATCTATGTAGGGATAGATCGTTTATCCATCTACGTAGGGATAGATCGTTTATCCATCTACATAGGGATAGATTGTTTATCCATCTACGTAGGGATAGCTTGTTTATCCATCTACATAGGGATAGATTGTTTATCCATCTACGTAGGGTTAGATCGTTTATTCATTTATGTAGGGATAGATCATTTATCCATCTACATAGGGATAGATTGTTTATCCATCTACATATGGATAGCTTGTTTATCCATCTTCGTAGGGATAGATGGTTTATCCATGTACATAGGGATAGATCGTTTATCCGTCTACATAGGGATAGATCGTTTATCCATCTACGTAGGGATAGATTGTTTATCCATCTACATAGGGATAGATCGTTTATCCATCTACATAGGGATAGATTGTTTATCCATCTACGTAGGGATAGATCGTTTATCCATTTATGTAGGTATAGATCATTTATCCATCTACATAGGGATAGATTGTTTATCCATCTATGTAGGGATAGATCCTTTATCCATCTATGTAGGGATAGATGGTTTATCCATCTACGTAGGGATAGATTGTTTATACATCTATGTAGGGGTAGATCGTTTATCCATCTACAAAGGGATAGTTTGTTTATCCGTCTACGTAGGGATAGATCGTTTATCCATCTATGTAGGGATAGATCATTTATCCATCTACATAGTGATAGCTTGTTTATCCATCTACATAGGGATAGATCGTTTATCCGTCTAGGTAGGGATAGATCATTTATCCATCTATATAGGGATAGATTGTTTATCCATTTACGTAGGGATAGATCGTTTATTTATCTACATAGGGATAGATTGTTTATTCATCAACGTAGGGATAGATCGTTTATTCATCTACATAGGAATAGATCGTTTATCCATCTACATAGGGATAGATTGTTTATCCATCTACGTAGGGATAGATCGTTTATCCATCTACGTAGGGATAGATCGTTTATTCCTCTACATAGGGATAGATCGTTTATCCATCTACGTAGGGATAGATTGTTTATCCATCTACATAGGGATAGATTGTTTATCCATCTACGTAGGGATAGATCGTTTATCCATCTATGTATGAAGCTACATGACTTCATACTTATATACTTATTAAAGATTTTATTTACAACCTCGCAATCTATATTCGGCTTGAAAAGCGTTTTTGATTCTTTCAGCATGCTGGCAAATGGAAACTTCTTAAGGAAGTCACCTCTTGGACTTTTTAAGCCACGTTTTAATACAGGATCCATCTTTGGTCAATGCAAACAATTCTTTCTTATATGTTTATGTCTATGACTATTTTCAGCTTAATATTCGTAGATTTACATAATTTAGAGAAGAAATGATAGGTGGGAACCTTTTTTAATTCATATCCTTTACATCCAGTTACAATATCTATAAAGATAGTTACAATATCTGTAACAATATGTGTGCAGTAGCAGAAGATTGAAATGTTTTAGATATATTGGAATTATAAAATATTGGATATGTATTGCAACAATATGTACAATATCTGTAACAATTTGTGCAATAACTGTAAAATTAGTTACAATAACTGTAACGATATTTGCAATAACCGTAACAATATGTAACGATATTTGCAATAACCGTAACAATATGTACAATATCTGTAACAATTTGTGCAATAACGGTAAAATTAGTTACAATAACTGTAACAGTATTTGCAATAACTGTAAAAATAGTTATACAATAACTGTAAAAATATGTGCAATAACTGTAAAAATATGTGCAATAACTGTAAACATAGTTACATTGACTGTAAAAATAGTTAAAATAACCGTAAACTTAGTTACATTAACTGTAAAAATAGTTACAATAACTGTAAAAATATTCAAAATAACTGTGACAATGAATGCTATAACTGTAACATTATGTACAATAGCTGTAACGGAATCCTGAAATGTTTCAGATATATTAGAATTAGAAAATGAAGACAACAATGAACCCTTACGAAGCAATGCGACGAATGAGAAGATAAATGAAAATGAAAGTAAACCTGTAGGAGAAGTAAAGGTAGACATCGGGTTTTCTTCTTGTACTTCCATTGTTTGTTTTTTAAAGTGTGTAACTTTTCCTCTTTGAGTAGGGTTTAAGATGATTAAATTTCAAGTCTAAATTGAATCCTGCGTCTTGGGGACAAGTTTGTTAAAATTAGCTTTTGAGGTCATTCTAGATTATTTTTCTAATATTAACAAACAATTTTAAAATACCTAATTTCACGATAAACGTCGAAACGGTTGAACCGATTAACCCTTAATTTTGACATATCACGGGCAGCCGTAGTACATTTGAATTTACGAGCCGGGTCAACCTTTCCGGTCCCAGTTTGTTCTGTACCTAGCTCTATGGACAGGACTAGCCGGTGCAACAAGGTTGACGCGGTCAGACTTTATGCGCACTTCATATAGGTTGAATTTACTTTTACTAAAGAGGCAGAGGTGCGTGATATAAGATGTCTCCTAATACAAAAATATATTTTGTTCCCGTTTAGCAAATATAGCAACTGATTTATTGCCCCTAATTCTGATTTTCTAATCGCTCTATCTTTGCAACCCAATGTCGTAGACCTTTGATTTTTCAAACTTTGAAATATCAATATCTGTTCAAGATAAAATAATATAAGTTTAAATTTTAAAAAGTTGACACGATCAGGTTGCAAAGATAAAAGGATTAGCGGAATTTTGATTTTCCTTTGAAATATAATATAATATAAGTTTGAAATATAATATAATACAGGTTTGACATATAAAGGTTTACACAATCAGGTTGCAAAGATGAAAGGTTTAGAAAATTTGATTTTCCTTTGAAATATAATATAATACAAGTTTGACATATAAAGGTTACACAATCAGGTTGCAAAGATAAAAGGATTATAAAATTTGATTTTTCTTTGAAATTCATTAACAAAAACGAGAACAGTTAGTTTAGTTAGTATTTGTTAATGTAAAAGACAGAAAATGTTAAAAAACTGAAGAAAAATCGGTGCAAAATGAAAATTCCAATTAACTTGGTGCGAAGATTTTCACTCTTTGTACAGAGCCAAAAATATTTTAAATATTTTCCAAATTTTCCAATTTAATTAAATTCCATTATTTGTAAGGGATTGTTCACCAAGATTCTTTGTTGCTCACAATGTATATATATATATATTTGGAAATTATTATCTGACCTTCTCCCAAAAAATAACTTGCACATTTTAACTTTAAGATTGAAGATAGAAAACATGAAAATACAAATTGATAATTTCCGCCGCTTCACGTCAAATTATGTTAAAATTTATCTTAGATTGAAAATTTACATGTTTTAAATTATAACTCCACTTGCTGAAGAGTTATTTTGAAAAAAAAAAATTTAAAATAAATATGACTTTCACAAACTTAGTGTTAAATCAAAAAAAGATAAGTGGTAATAAAGTCTATCCAGTAATTCTTCATTTATTTGACCTTTTTCTCATCATTATGAGGGTAGTTTCAAAGTTGTTATTTATCGAAAAAGAATTTTAAAGTAAGAGTCATTTAAGATTACACGAGCACTCCCTTAAAATTCTTATATTTTCACTGAACCAAATCTACAATTCCAAAATATTTGTTCCTAATTGACATATTTGGTTTTTGGAAATGGTAAATGGAGGTTTAGTATTTGAAGTGAGAAGTTGGTAAAACCTTTCTAGAATATTTAGCCCCGACTTTAACCTGCAAAATCATTCTTTATGCATGATCTCACACCCACACAAGTCCAAGGATAAACCGGGGCCTTTTCTTATTTCTTAAAGGGACTGTCGGGATAATTCCAATCAAGGAACTATATACAGGAACGCCCCACTCAGATATGCGCATATTATGTACTGTATACTGTGGGAGGAATGTAAACAAACCCAGTGCCCCACAGAAGTTGAAGTGAAAGGACTACAGCTCTGATGTGATATTACAGTCCAACAAAAAAAAGTTAATATATATTAAGTTAGAGTGAGTACTTATGATTTTTGACTTTCTGGTCAATATGGAAAATACAATAGCAATATATTCTTATTCCACCCCTTGGGCCCTTTTCCCTCAAAAATTATGCGTTGCCCCTGAATCCTTTGTTTTGATATCCTTCCACTGCAGTACACAGATTTGACGCTTGAGATATGGATAATCTTAAAAAGCTGCATACTTGATTATTGAGATATACTTGTTTTTCTGCAAATAGATTATCAAGTACAATAGGTGGCAACAGTGAAATGAACAAATTATACACAACGTCACAAGTGTCAAATATAACAAAGAAAACGAAATTGTCTCACATTAGTTGACATGTTTTCTAAGATTAAATAAAAACAGAAACTAAAAAAACATTCACATTTCACTTATTTTACTGTAAGAAAAGCACTTTATTTTAAAATTATCACTATTATTGATAATTTTATCGGACACAAAAACTGAATTGACACTTGTGACGACAGAATACAACTGTACAGAGAGTGTACAAATTCTACGTTGCCATCTATTGTACTTAACAATCTATTTGGTTTTTCTGTATGATAATTAATAATTACAAACGTATATGCAGTTGGGAAATTAAGAAAATTGACAAAATCAATTTGTTTTTCATGATAGAAAAACATCTAGATCTTCCTAATTGTTACTTTTTATTTTTCTTATCCAAATTTAAAACAATAACGATCAAAACATTCTCTAACTATCTTTATTTCAAGATTCTTAATTTTTTTTAAAATGAAAAGAATATTACTGCAAGAATACCATGGGTATCATCCACAAAATGGTGTCTGCAATAGGAATGAAGTAAACAAATTAAATAATCTGATCGCCATATATTTAAAGGGTTTGTACGCATAATTTCAATTAAGTGACTGTCCCTGCAAATGATTACAATGTTTTGTCTACAATTAACGATACAATTAAAGCTTTATCTATGAAAGATATTAAAGTTTTTTTATGGTTTTAATTTTGATAATTCCTTTTTTTTACCTGCAGTAGAAATGTGGTAAGTCACTTTTGTAGAGAAACCACAATTGATAATAATCAGTTTTATAAACTATAAACATTGAAATCTAATAAATACGTAAATAAATAAAGCGTTTACGGGTACTGGTGTGAATCAGACAATACCATCTTTGCATGGACAGCCCACGTACGTACCTCTCTAGTAAATTCAACCTAAAGTCTGACCGCGTCAACCTTGTTGCACCGGCTAGTCCTATTGAGTGTCTGCTTTATTTATAACCCACTGCCCTGGCGGTACTATACAAACTGGGATAGGAAAGGTTGACCCAGCTCGGAAATTTAAATGATTTACGGCTGCCCGTGAGCCATACGAAATTATACTTACTTTAAAGAGTTTAAGGTCGTCATTAAAGTTTTATTTTTTTGCGGTTTCAGATTTGTTAACGCCGACCGCCCTTGAGACCATCCTATATTGGTGTACCCTACCCTATGAGCTCCCCACCTCCCCACCTTTCCGCCTTTTGTCACAAATAAAACTGTATTGGTCATTTTATATTTCCCCGGCCTTCTATTTATCACTATAATTTTCTTCCTAAAAGTACAGAGCAGAGTGTGCGAAAAGTTTATTATTTGTTTTATGAACCCCTGCTAAAGGATAATACCCCCCCCCCTGATATGGTTATATCTAAAGGGGGAAAGATATGGTTATATCTAGAGGGGGAAATGACTAGTAAACCTGTGGAATTCTGAGTTAAGATTTATCATCTTAGCGCTGTAAAAATTAAACCCTATCTTTTTTAGGCCTCTTCTGATCTATGCTTGATTCTATCTATGTATTTATCTACCTATCTGTCTTGCTATCTATCTATCTATCTATCTATCTATCTATCTATCTATCTATCTATCTATCTATCTATCTATCTATCTATCTATCTATCTATCTATCTATCTATCNAATCAATATTATTCCATGGTACACCCTGATACTATGGTAAATAATCAATATTATTCCATGGTACACCCTGATACTATGGTAAATAATCAATATTATTCCATGGTACACCCTGATACTATGGTAAATAATCAATATTATTCCATGGTACACCCTGATACTATGGTAAATAATCAATATTATTCCATGGTACACCCTGATACTATGGTAAATAATCAATATTATTCCATGGTACACCCTGATACTATGGTAAATAATCAATATTATTCCATGGTACACCCTGATACTATGGTAAATAATCAATATTACTCCATGGTACACCCTGATACTATATATGGTATCATAAGTTTTTCAACAATAAATGGAACATTTTTGAAGACGAATTGATAGATCACTTGACACCTTTCGTTGAAATCTTTCCAAAAAGTTTTTAAAAATGTTAGATGAATACAATAACCAAAATTGGGTCTTAATTGATAAATTCAGTTTTTCTTACAAAAGCAGGCATTCAGGCAGTGTGCCTGAGGACTTATAAGGCTGTTTTTGGTTCAAAGTTAGGGACATTATAGTAATGCTGTCGACAACCGATATATTTATAGTATTGCAGGAATAGGAATAATTTGTTAAAAATTAGAAAATCGCAAGGAGCGTCGTCGCCTTTAAATAAACTGAAAATTGCCTTAGACTCGAATTTTTTATTCCTATACCTTTGCAACCTGATGATGTCTACATTTGATATTTGAAGTTTGAACCATTTGATTTTACAGAATTAATAGCTAAAGTTTACGACATTAGGTTGTAAAGATAAAGGGATTAGAAGATTAGAGTTTGATGTGAGTAATCACTCCTCAGTCCGGTCCTTCTCATCATCTTTGATATCTCTAATAAAAACTTCAAACTTTAACCATCTATCAAGTAAGGAGAAAGACAGAGGGTGTAGTTTATGATGTAAAATTTTTACATTTTTCGAATAATTTCCGAACTAGATTTATTTTTCCGCCTGTGTAAGCTCTAATCTGAAACTAATGCTCTGTTTTATGTAAATCTGAATAGATATGAAAATACGGATGTCACAGCCTGACATGTGATCCATCTTTCACATAAAAAAATCATTCTGGTCATAGGAAACTATTATGTGAATTATAAGAATTATTTATATTAAATGCTTTTATCCTCCTCGGATACTACAGAGGAACACTAATGATGCATCTATTCTTGTTTACAAACACAGCCCAGATAGAACTGGTTTCATATGAATTCGCAACAGCAATTAACTTTCCTTGCCTTACTACCTTGGGCAGTCTTTATTTTGACAGTTTCAGTTTGGTAAGTGAGTGCAAGTCCATTAATATTATACTAAAAATACAATAGCGTTGTTTTCTGTTAGAAGAAATGTATATAATTCAATGTAAGTTGAGTACTCAAATATCCAATTTTAGAAGTAATAGAATAAAGAGAAGAAGGAAGAAAATAGTTTTATATTTTTAGTTTTTGGACTTTTCTTTTACGTGAAAAATGACTGGTGTGAACTGCTCTTTAAAAATAATACGGTAAGAAAACTGTTTAAAGGGACTTTAGACGTAATTTCAGTTGACCTTCCTATTAAGGAGTACCATTTAAACCTGAGTAATAATAATGACGATATTGTCAGATTTTATGTATCCAAAAAGTGCTGAATTCTGTTCTGTTTTATAAAAAACTAAGATAAAAACTTCCTCCTTGATGAGGTAAAGTACTAACGCTTACAGTTGTAAATCTAACACATGTCTCATCATCAAATTATGCTTTGCAATCCATGTAAAAAGGATTAGAATACAAATGATAACAATAATGATAAAGATAATATTAATAATTCCTAGCACAAACTAATATAAAGAACTCTAAAAACAATTGTCTTTATCTTCCAAAGCAAAAAGAATATATATATATATATAATATCATATATAATATATATATATAATATATCCTGTTACAGAAACATTATATCTTTAACAAGGAGCAGCACAGTTTAATCATTATGCAAAAGAAAATATTTTTTCTTCAGTTGTAGAAAACAAATGTTTAAGTCGAATTGTCGAAAAATCGAATATTGTTAAATATTTGAGTTTATATATATACTTATGTTTCAATATAAAATAGTTAAAAGTTTTGAGATTAAGCTTAAGCGGAGATCTACTTATTTTGTTAGATTGAGTTTAAAAGGAAATTGAGTTTTAACAAAGTTTTCGCAAATACTCAATGCGAAGTTACTGGTACAAGGCTGTCCGGAAAATTTAACCTTTTAGCAGAATTGAAATTATATTTTTTAGAATAAATTGTCTCTCTTTGTAAGAAAATACTGGTTTTATATTGGGATGAGATTCTTTTAACGACGATGCATGACATATCTTTCGCGGATTATCTGAGCAAGAGCGGAGCAAACCGGGTCAGCTGATGTCAGGCTGAAATCCCGCCATTTTTTTAAAGTTTCATTTTGAATCCGGCAATATTTCTTTGGAGGGAATGTGATTTGATTAAAAACTGGTGAAAATAGTAAAGATTCTTGGTGAAAGTATGCAGAACGTTTCTTTTTCACCTTTTTAATTAAAATTACTTAAGTCATCTAAAGTTCTTCTAAGAGAGCTTTGTTATTTTCCATACATCAGTACATAAAATGCTTTAAAAATGGAGGACCACCTAAAGATAAACCTGAAGTTGTATCACGAATAAAATTTGTTCTCTTAAATGTCTCAAGTATTTCACACACCGTGTATTTATTCTTATCACAAAGTCTTAAGATGGCATTGAGTAACTTGAGGGAATTACTTAAATCCGGGGCTGCCAAGTTTTTACACTGTAAAATGTTTTTATAGTGTAAACGAAGCAAAGTGTGTTCCATTAGACAAGTCGGGGTGTATTGATACATCACACTCAGAGACAATACATTTATTACAATCTTTCACGTCCTAGGCCACTCTTCATGTTTAAAGGGACTGTTTGTAGTCTCTAAGCGTAATTTCAACTCTCCTGGCAACGATGGTAATGTCCGATTTACAACAGTACCCTTGAAAGCCTTGTCTGATTAAGTATAAATTAGATCTCCATGGGTTTGTTTCTTTCAGCTGTTTTTTTTTCATTCGCGGGTTCTCTCTTAAAGTGACTTGCGCATGTCTTGCTCACAAGGAGCAATGGAGAAATTCACAGAAATGAACATTTTTAAAATGACGCTATCTTCCTATCTTTAGAATTAGATTAAGGTATCAAGGGTAAATCTGGCATTGCTATTTTTGCAGGAAGGGTCACTTAAGATTACAATTATTCCTCAGCAGGATTTAGTTTTAAACCAAATTTTAAGTTTAGATATTTATTTTCTAAGACCGAATATTTCATGGGTTAAGTTTAGAGTAATAGAAATAAGACCCCCTCCAGAATTAAAATAGCTTTAATTTGAGAATTTGAAATTCATATAAAGGCTAAACATATATATATATATATATATATATGTAAATTATATTTACGCTATTGATCTTATTCAAGTCTTTCCCTTGCACGTAGATAGATTTTCTATAGAACATTGACCAAATAAATACATCAAATTTGACCTATAAATAATGTATTTGAAATAAATAAATTTTAGATTTCTTTATTTTTGTTAGATTTTGCGTGAAACATCTCACAATATTTTATTTATTTCTTATTGTTATACGTTATAAATGGATTACTACGTACAACATATATATATATCCGTCAATCCCCCCCTATCTCATATCTATATATATGTATTTTTTATATTACATATTCGAACAATCAAAAATAGAATATAACTAAAGAGGGGAGGGGGGGTATATTTATGTTGACGTATTAGGAGCTATTGTTTTTGTAGAGAAACCACAAATGAAAATAACCAGTTTTTCAAAGTATATCAGCGATTCAGTCCCTTTAAGCAAACAACATATTAAATATTGTTTAGAATGATACATGAGAATATTGTTTAGAATGATAAATGAGAGTATTGTTTAGAATGATAAATGAGAGTATTGTTTAGGATGGTACATGAGAGTATTGTTTAGAATGATAAATGAGAATATTGTTTAGAATGATAAATGAGAATATTGTTTAGAATGATAAATGAGAATATTGTTTAGAATGATAAATGAGAATATTGTTTAGAATGATAAATGAGAATATTGTTTAGAATGATAAATGAGAATATTGTTTAGAATGATAAATGAGAATATTGTTAAGAATGATAAATGAGAATATTGTTTAGAATGATAAATGAGAGTATTGAGAAGCTCAGGATCGGGGGAATTTTTTCCTGAGGGTGGGGGGCTTATCCTTAACCACTAAATGAGTTCTCATCTATTTAAGAATTTCTTAAACTGACCCCCCCTCCCCCGTCTTATTTACTGTGAAAATGCGTTTTCTGATCTGAAAACAAAAGCATTGTTGCCTATATGTGATATTTTGTACATGATTTCAGCAAAATTATTAATATTTATTTTTTATTATTTTAGGGTTGAGTTAGGTTATTAAATATTAGAATTCAGGCATCTTTGGTAGGATAATAAAATATATGACACTAATTATTAGAATTCCCTTTGGAGCCTACTTTAGAAATCTTCAAGCAAAACCGGAGTATTCAATTACTGACTGCAATTTTAAGATTTTTTTGTGTGAAATATTTTAAGTTCGGATTTAAAGAGAATAAAAGTTTACTAGATGTGAAATCAATGCGAAAAATAACTTTTTGCAATCTTGGGAACCTGAGAGAGAAACAATCCAGTGCTGCACAAAGTTCAAATTAATAATCTACTTTTAATAGAATCAGAAGAATTGAATTCTTATTTTTACCTGGAAATCATATTTTTGTGTTTGATTTAGCGAAAATAACCAAAGACGTTGGTATTTGCATGAATAAAAACTACAAACATAGAATAGAAAAGTTTGATTATTGCAAAAAATCAAACATTGCAGCTTAAATTTGTAGGTTTAAAAGTTTGCAAAGATGATGTTAGAAAGAATTTGTAATCCAAATATTGAATTTAGAAGTTGGAAATCTCCAAACAGCTCATCTGTTTTAGAAGTTTGATTTTTAGAAGAACAAACCTCCAAACATGATTTATAGAGTTTGATGTTTGCAATAAAGTACATTGAGCATTATATATTAAAAATTGATATTTGCAAGAAAATTCAGAACCAACCACATACAATTTAGTCTAATTTTTACAAAATTAGAGTTCCGAAAAATCTGATTTTTGAAAGAGTTAAATTGTCTTGCATATAAAAGCTTTACATTTGCAAAAATGAAAACTAGAAAGAATTTCCAAAATATTGACAATGGAAAATTATGTAGTTTTCAAGAATAAAAACTACAAATTTGCATAAAGAAGATTGATATTTGCCAAAAAATACAAACTCCAAATATTAAAAAAGTTTGATTTTTTTCAAAATAAAAAAGGAATTTTAAATAAAATCTTTACAGGTAGACTCATCAAACTGAAGAATAAGAGGACAACCGAGCTAAAATAAAGTTATGATTTTGAATAATCAACATGAAACACAGCTCTTGTGCAGTGAACACAGACCCATTATATACTAAATATGTTGATTTTCAAGCTGGTGGTAAAACTATTTGATTCAACGACATCAAATACACCGAAGATTGCTAAAATGTCGTCTTGCTGTTTCTCAATTTTATAGGGCCCACTGTACAATAACATTAATGTGTAAAATTGTTTTTAGAACAGATTTAACAAAATTGGTATTTTCTAAACCGAGTAAAATCTTTACACTGCACACCTCTTCCAAACTTTTAAATTATTTTATTATTGTTGAAAAGATTCGTTGAAGGGCAAAAGATGTGGTGTATAAGTATAAGTATAAGTTGCCACTTAAACCTTATTATTTTCTATAAGTCCCATATTGAATTTTTAAATTGAAAACTTCTCTTTAAACTTTTAACTTTTTATCAAAGCTTTTATTTTTTACCAGGCAAACAAATGTTAACTAAACCACGTCAAATATTTCAAGTGATCCTCCGTTTGTAGAGCATTGTGTCTAATTCACAACAGTACCCTTTTAATCTTTAACAAGTCTAGGTTGACACACCTATCCTTATCTAACTTTAGAAATGCTTGTTATTTGTAAATATTTTATTTATATATTATTATTTACATATTTATTCGAGATGTTTTCCTACAATTTGAACACGATTTTGGAGATAAACACAGGGTTCTCTGTCCATCGATGATCAGTCAAAAGTTAAAAAATGCCCTTGCAAATCAGGCTTTCCTCTCTTTGACATTGGAATTACAATTACAGCCCCTTTAAACGGAATTTTTTCCAACACTTTCAAATTTAAACGATATAATATATTCATCTTAAAGGGAGTGTTCGCGAAAAATGAAAGGGGGTATAGGCTTAATGCGATAAAAAAGCGCTTTTGATCGCTACTAATCTTACTTCTATCCGTAAAAAATCAATTTAATTTCAAACAAATCATTCAAATATTACAACCTATAGTCATCGATTATCTTTCGCCACATTTGTATATAGTTTATATTTTATAATATTTAATTTTTTTAGAAATCGTTTTCAACGGATTTCGAAAATTGTGAGTGGTGTGCGGCATTCTTAGATAGTTGGGCAAGCGACAAAAGAAACAAACAAATTAATTAAAAACTATTATAAAATATAAACTATATACAAATGTGGCGAAAGATAATCGATGACTATAGGTTGTAATATTTGAATGATTTGTTTGAAATTAAATTGATTTTTTACGGTCTAAGTCGTATGTTGCAATTTTCTCAATTTGCATGGCCGCTAAGTTATTCGGTATGAGACGTCTTTAACAATTTTCTCCTTATAGACACAACAGATAGAAGTAAGATTAGTAGTGATTAAAAGCGCTTCTTTATCGCATTAAGCCTATACCCCCTTTCATTTTTCGCGAACACACCCTTTAATTTTATGATAAAATTGAAAAAATCATCCAAAACTATAGATTGTTATTTTGAAGAATTTGATCGAAATCTAGTGAATTCTCATTTTGATTAAGAAGCCCTCATATCCTTCAGAACTTACTCATCTTTAATAAAGTGAAATAATTAATATTAAACTTGAAGATATTTTCCTGAGAGTTCGGTACTTTTAAAGGAAAGGAAAGAGTTAAACTCAGGGGCGGAAATTTAAGACTTAAGAGAGTATCGTTGAATGAGACTCCCGAGTTTCCTGTTTGGGGCTAAGACATTTGTGCAGATGTAAATTAAAGAATTTCAAATGACAAATCACATGATTCAATTATTCAAATTAAAAAAACAACTACAGAAATGAAACCCAGTTTCATGAATACGGTCAGGTAGTTTTGAAAATACGAATGATTTTGTTAAGAAATATTATTTCATGCCATTCTCATTTTGTTTTCTGATTTCTTAAATTAGAATCTACGCAAATATATAGAAACTCGGGAATTCGTTTCATGATGCTCTCTGAAATTTCCGGCTGTGTAGAATATTAAGAATATATTTAGTTCACAAGTTTACCAGGAACCTTTCACATGAGATTTACAGGTTTTTTACCCCTTCTTCTTTTAGTTAAACTCATGGTAATCTTCAGGAAGTTTACAACTTTTGTACAAATCAATAAATGTAAAGAAAATAAAAAAAAACCCAAATGAGGGTTCCCGGTTCATTATAATATTAATATATTGAGGAAAAAACGTATTTTAGACAAATGAAGCACCATTTTTAGTAGAAGTAAATATTTCCATTTATTAATAGCGCCGATTTAAGGATTTATAACTCTAATTGAAAAATAAGATAGAAAGATAGATGTTACCGCCATACTATTTCTATTGGTTCAGAATAGAAAACAAACACATGACTGAACCCTGATTGGATCAGGCGCTAATGGACTCGGCATACAGGAATGGAAGAGTCACTTCAAATCACGTTTACAGTCCCTTTAGTACCTTTCATTAGACGGTAAAAGACACTAAGACGGTAATATTTCGTCGTCCACTGTGATCCTAAGGTTACAAACTCCCACAACATTTTGCCAAGTATTTATTTTCAATTGAAACTAGAATACAAGTGTTATTATAGTTTAAAAATGTACATGTCTGGCGGCAACAAAATACAAGCGATTTAGTGAGACAAAATCAAATGACAAGGCGTTTCGACACTTCAAAGTCAACCCAGTTTTGAAAAATAATGCAACTTTTCATAACAGTCTGGATTGCTGTGCGTCAAGTTCCGGTACAAATGAATATAAAATCCCGTATCTTTTTACAAAAAATTTGTAACTTAAGAGTAACGTTGAATGAAACTCTCGAGTTACTTTTCTTGTGTAAATGATTTAATTAGATTTTGAATTGATAAATTAAAAAAAAATTATAGGAGTAAAAAAATAAAGAAAAGTAAACAAAACATTGTTATTACTGAGATTTATGACGATTTAAGAGCCGAGCTGATTTGAACAAAACTAAGTTTGTGTATACGCTCTCTTTAATTCAATGCTTTGTGTTCGCTCCCTTTAATTCATTAATTTCTAGGAGAATCCTGAGTGCAGGAGACAGTATAGTGATAACTTCCTGAAGGTATTAATATCATTCATTTCTAGATTTTTAGAAACAATTTTACTTTTTAACTCATGATTTTCCAGCCGCCTGTTCTTATTGTTTAACTCGTTATCTGATCAGTGAAAGATATTGTCATTTTTATATCTTGAAAAGTGTTTTTATATCTTGAAAAGTAATTTTATATCTTGAAAAGTGTTTTTATATCTTGAAAAGTGTTTTTATATCTTGAAAAGTGTTTTGTTTTCATATCTTGAAAAGTGTTTTTAAATCTTGAAATGTGTTTTTATATCTTGAGAAGTGTTTTTATGTCTTGAAAAGTGTTTTTATATCTTGAAAAGTGTTTTGTTTTCATATCTTGAAAAGTGTTTTTAAATCTTGAAATGTGTTTTTATATCTTGAGAAGTGTTTTTATGTCTTGAAAAGTGTTTTTATATCTTGAAAAGTGTTTTGTTTTCATATCTTGAAAAGTGTTTTTAAATCTTGAAAAGTGTTTTTATATCTTGAGAAGTGTTTTTATGTCTTGAAAAGTGTTTTTATGTCTTGAAAAGTGTTTTAATGTCTTGAAAAGTAATTTTATATCTTGAAAAGTGTTTATATATCTTGAAAAGTAATTTTATATCTTGAAAAGTGTTTATATATCTTGAAAAGTAATTTTATATCTTGAAAAGTGTTTATATATCTTGAAAAGTAATTTTATATCTTGAAAAGTGTTTATATATCTTGAAAAGTAATTTTATATCTTGAAAAGTGTTTATATATCTTGAAAAGTAATTTTATATCTTGAAAAGTGTTTATATATCTTGAAAAGTAATTTTATATCTTGAAAAGTGTTTATATATCTTGAAAAGTAATTTTATATCTTGAAAAGTATTTAACTTTCACAATTTCTTCTATCGTTTTTAAAGCAAACAATCTGCAATTCGCTTACATGGAGAAACCATAAAATCACGATTGAAAATTGACCAAATTTTAAAGATAAATCATTTATATCTTATTCCTTCTTGATCAGAAAAAGAGGTTTCAAAGATAAAGTTGACATATCACTTTATAAATCCAGGATGACCTAACATTACGCATACAATTGCAATTGAAATTGAAATCTAAGGAAATTTCTTTTACTCTTCAGATTTCGAAATTTGTATTCATAAAACATAAAACGCTACAACCCCATATGTTAGTTCAAGGTTACAAGGATGGACCAACATGTCTGAAAGACCCCCCACCTCCCCACCTCCCCCTTCTTTCAACATTGTTTACACGCCATTAACCATGGATCCAAAGTAAACATGGGTTTAAGAAATACTACATACCCTACCCTAGTATATATATATATTCTAGGTTGGAGGGAGTCCAGATAATTACACTAAACCAACACAAAAACACAAGAAGATTCTGCGTGGGAGAAAAACATAGCGGATCTAACGTATATACGTGGATCTAGTATATACACGGATCTGGTGTATACGCGGATATGGTATGTACGCGGATCTAGTGTATATGCGGATCTAGTTTATACGCGGATCTAGTGTATACGTGGATCTAGTGTCTACGCGGGTCAAGTTTATACGCAGATCTGATATATATAATTTGTAGATATGGCAACAGCGTACCAATTTCAATTGGTTTTAATGAAGGTTTAAAATCTCAGAAAATTGGACCTAGTATATACGCAGATCTAGTATATACGCGGATCTTGTATAAATGTGGATCTAGTATATACGCGGATCTTGTATAAATATGGATCTAGTATATACGCGGATCTTGTATAAATATGGATCTAGTATATACGCGGATCTTGTATAAATATGGATCTAGTTTATACGCGGATGTTGTATAAATATGGATCTAGTATATACGCGGATCTTGTACAAATATGGATCTAGTATATACGCAGATCTTGTATAAATGTGGATTAAGTATATAGCGGATCTTGTATAAATATGGATCTAGTATATACGCGGATCTTGTATAAATGTGAATCTAGTATATACGCGGATCTTTTACAAATATGTATCTAGTTTATACGCGGATCTTGTACAAATATGGATCTAGTTTATACGCGGATGTTGTATAAATGTGGATCTAGTATATACGCGAATCATAAGAATAGCCATATCTAGTATATACGCGGAGCTAAAGCGTACACTATGGAATAAAATTTATTGCAGTATTTACAAATGGTCGTCTATGGAAGTAATAATGAATGTATAAAAATTTGTATTGAAAATATTATTTAAATAATTCTGGTTTTTGTTGTAAAAAGCACAGAAAGCACTTTTAAAGGGAGAGTCTGGCTAGACATGGTGGTTGAGTTGAGAATGCAGTATTGTAGAGAAATATTTTAGAAATCATTTGAGAATTATATAAGACGTTTGTACTAATCTGAAAACGTATCTACCCCCAAAGTAGAAGTTTTGAACGGCGAATTTATTACTCAGGATTTACAGACCTTTAAAAAGTTTAATACGTCTTCAATGAATCCGAAAGAAGTTTTCCACAACACTGCATACTCAGTTCAACTACCTTTACATAGCCGGTCACTCCCTTTAAGTTTTGATTTTAAATAGTCCAGTTTAGACCCATTTTGATTAATTAATTGATTATTTAGCTTTTGGAAAAATGATAAGTTCTGAAACAAAATAAAAACACAACAGATTCTTTAAATGTCGTCTTTCTATTTTATGGGCTTTACTGTATGCATTGAGGGGAGGAAGGTCAACCACAACCATTCCTATTCCGAGCCACATTATCCTCTTTTTCTCGTCCGAGCCACCTTAAAATCCTCGTCTTTTCAAAAATCCTTGAAGATAAGAATATTTTTTGAAAATCTGTCCACGTTAGGGAATTAAATCAAATATTAATATTTTCTCTTACAACTTTTAAATTTTAGAAAAATTTGCTATACTCACAAAACGATTTCCTTAACGGTTCAAACACTGTTTAAATTCATAGGGTTGTGACGGATAAATTGAAGGTAATGATTTAAATAATTTAAATTAAACATTATTTTCTCCTTGGATATAATCGTTTGACAATCTTAGTATGAGAACAAAAATTTGCCTTATTTGTAAATATATCAGAAACGAATGATTTTTTTTTATATGGGTTGAATTGGAAAATTATAGAACATGTTCAAGTTAATATTTTGAAATAATTTTTGTATTATGAAAGTTAGCCATTTTGGAGACAGAAGAGGTTTAAGTTTTAACCTAAATAATGTTTGACATCATTCTCATGGATTTGAAGATTCCAACATTTTAAAATAATTGCAAAATTTTAGTCTATCCATGCTTTATGCCCTAACGTGGCCAGATTTTCAAATAATATTTTCATCTTCAAGGATTGGACACATAAAAAAATATTTTTAAAAGAACGAGGATTTCAAGGTTGTTAAGGACGAGAAAATGAGGAGAATGTGGCTCGGTCTGGGATTTGTTGTGGTTGGCCTTCCTTCCCTCATGTGTTTTAAATTTTTTAAATGGCTACATTTTTAATTGGTGCTGCTGTAATAATGATAAAACTGTTTTATAATTTTTTTTTGCAATTTTAAGGTTAAGGTTTTTTACAAGGTGTTTTTATCACTTTTTTTAAAGTAATTATTCGACGGATTAATTCTATTAATTATTTAATTGTTTTTAGCAAATCCACAAAAATCAGATTTAAAATATTTAATTTCAAATTTCTGAAAATATTAAAACTTTGTAAAACTTGTTGTCGATCTTCAAAGACTTCTGTTTTGACAAAATCAAATTTTTATTCTATATTTAGAATAAAAGATGGAATATCAAAAAATAGAAAGAGAGCATTCTTTTTCAAATTTTACAGCAAATTCTAAACAAAATATCTCTTTGGATTGATAAATCTCTAAATATTTCAGGACTTATTTACAAAGTTATAGCAGTTTCAAGTTACAAACCCGTTTTTTTAAAAAAAAAATAAACTGTTGATGTAGGTTTATTTAATGCAATGACGAAGATATCCATCTGGAAATTGATAATTTTTATTTGTGGGTTTGGCAAAAAATGACTTCCGGATTTATGCGTTAAAGAAAAAGTAGGAAATTACCAAAATTTAACATCATCATAATTTGGGGGTCAGATAAAAATACTTGATAGAAGATTTTCATTCCGCGCCGACTGATTAGTGGACATCTGTATCATAATTTATAACTTGAAAACAAATATAAAAAAGTCAAAAGAAAAATGAAAAAGATGATCTAATATCTACATTTAAATTAATCAATTCTAATGAATTTAAATTGCATTTAAACAGTTAAAAATTGTACAGAAGAATTATTGTTCGGTAAAACTACTTATTTTTATCTTGTATTGTAATAAAAACTATGTAAACTGTATTTGTTAAATGAAATGTAAATTTGTTTTGAATGAAATATAGTGTTAAAATGGAGTTATATTCAGAGTGTAAATACAATTACTAATGCATATAGTTTACTTAATTCCTTAAACTTTAATCATTTCAAATGTACTAAACACCTGCCAGAAACATAAATTTTCTAATCCCTAAATCGTTGCCACCTGATGATGTAAGTTTTCGATATTTTAAACGTGAAGCAGCCTTTTATCAATTAGATTTTATTGTTTAACAATGGGT